>NC_135307.1:39968007-40275507 GCF_048772815.1 Callospermophilus lateralis | reverse complement strand
GTGCTGAGGCTCGAACCCGGGCCGCACACATGCCAGGCGAGCGCGCTACCGCTTGAGCCACATCCCCAGCCCAGGACTTATTGTAAGTCAAAGAATTGTGAAAATATAATACATCTAATTTGTATAATGATAAAGAAATATGTACAATAAAATAGAAGGTACATAAGCCTAAAGGATCTCAAAAAATTAAGGAGTATAGAACAAATAGAATTTTACTAAACCAGTCAAACAAAGAAAGGTTAAAACAATACCAAAAAATATTAAACATATAGTAAGATGGAAGTAATAAATATATCATATGTCATTAAACCAAATACCAATAGTTTGGATTTTCTTATTAGAAGACAGAAAAAGTTACATTAAAGTAAAAAAACAAGATGCAGTTCTACAGAGTTAACAAAAAATACAACAAGGGAGTAAAAAATATTGAAAAGAGGGGATAGACCCAAAGCCTTAGTGGTCATAATCTTTTTTTTTTTTGTAATATATTTGATTCAGGAAAAAAATTTTTAAATAAATCATGATACATTCACATCATGAAATATTGCACCATTCAAAAGAATATACAAGACTATATCTATCATTGACTTTGATCATCAGTATTCTTGTAATGTAAAACAATACACCACAAAATATTGATATTTGACAATGTTTTATGTATAAAAACTATGCATATAGTTCACACATTATTATGAACAACAACATGAAAAGCATGAACGCCATATGTTAATGTGGTCATTTTGAGGATCAGATTGGTGAAGCATTAAAACAGAAAAAAATTAAGGATTTAAGAAATAAGTGTTTTGTTCTAAAAAAATGATAGGTGACTAGCTAAATTATTTAAGGGAAACATAATCCAAATGACAAAAAATTAAAAGATTCTAGGAAAGAAAAAATATAAACAAAAATCAATGGAAATTTATAATAAAAATTATACTATTCAATACAAAATAAAGTGGATGAACTTGACAGGGAATGGAAAAATATTTTCTTTATATGGTTGTATTCAATTCCTTAATATTTAACACAATTATTAGATAGATGTAGTTTTAATTGTACTTCTAATTGTTTTGACTTCTTTGCTGTTGTTATCATTATCACCCTTCCCTATTTTGTTGCAATTTTCATATTGCTCATTTTATTCTTTGCTAATTTTTTCTATAGTTTGATTTTTTATTTCATTGATTTCTGCTCTTTAGCATTTTCTATCTTCTATTAGCTTTGGATTTATTTTTATTTTTCTTTCCTCAGATGGAATTTCAGGTAATTTTACAGAGCTTTCTTCTCTAACATAAGCCATTTAATGCATGGTCACACAGCATAGTTATGACAGTCGCTTCAAAGTATTTGACTGAGTCATTGTAAGTCTAGCTTTCATGGACTGTCTTTTCCCCTGAAAATTTGTTATATTATTCTAATCTTTGTGTGTTAAGTACTTTTGAATCATATTTTTGATATATCAAGTGTTCATGTATGGGGGCTTTGATTTTTCTATTCCATCAAAGAATGTAGATATTTTGATTTTACTAGGTTATTGACTTTCTTGGATTCACTTTATAGCCTGTATTTCCTTTGCTGGGCAGCTGTTCAAATCTCAGCTCTGTCATTCTTGGCTTATATTAACCTAGCTTGAGTCTACTTAAATTGCACACAAATCACAACTAGAATTTAGGAAGAGTTCCTATACAGCATTTGGGTTTTTTTTTTTTTATTTATTTATTCTCTTGATCTTTATTTTTTCACATTGTACCTTCTTCTCATACTAGCTATTCCAGTTACCCTAATCTCTGTTCTGATTTTTCCCACCTGAAATATATAGGGTTGAGTATCTTAGTTTTATTCAGTACTCTACACCATGCTTCAATGATTTTGACCCTCAGGATAAAGCCATGAATTTGAAGCTTACTTCATATTAGTCCCTTTTCAAAATGCGCACTCCCCTCCAAAATCCGCTTTCTTCTTCTAAAACTTCAGATGGTTTTATTTTTTCTGGATTTGTTACATATTTGGAGAATTGCTGTTAGTAGTTTATTATACTAGATATGGAACTGTAGGGGAAGTTTCTTAAAACTATCTTATAAAGAATATATCACTTTCTATGTGAATTTGCTAGATGAACATAATAAAAAAACCCTAATGTCATCATCTAATGACTGAATTTATTGACTTTTCATATCTATTTTAGGGTAATCTGTGTATGGATTTTTCTAAGCAGCAATAAAAAATATTAAAGCAATGTAATCTGGAAAGAAGATGAGTTTGCTAGTTCATTTACTATTTGAAAAAATGCAGTTATGATCTTTGTAGAACAGACTTATGCATATTTCTTTTGAAATAATAATTGAATTTTCATCTTTACCACAACAGCTTAATAGTTAGCACTATACTGAAGTTTAGATATTACATTAATTGCATTAATACAAATCATATAAAAATCTAAAATGAATATGTATAGTAAAATATATAGTAGAGCAATATGTAGAATGTTATAAAATAGTGATACATAGAATGTTAGCATAGTCTATCATATTTAGATCCCTGTGACTCTCTGATGACATATGCAAAACTTTGAGGACTGTAACTTATATAATTTCTAGTTAGTACCTTCAAGTTCATAAACATCAATAAAATACTGAGAACAGTTTTATTTTTAGTTAACACTGATTTCTATCTAATATAAAAATTTCCAATTATATACTACCAACCAACTTTAAACTTTACCTAATTTATAGTTGTGTGGAAAATTACTCTTTATTTTACAACAATGATTTCTTCATAATTTAAGAAAAGATCTAAGATAAAAAATGAAGAAACTAAAAGTCACATTTGGACAGAAGGATTAAGGTGCATCAGTAAACTCAACCTAGTACAATGAAAAATTCCAAAAAACATTACAACTAGTATTTGGTTTACTTTTGTTCTAGTGAAGTATAAAATGGCATCAGGGCAGAATCTGATGATTTAAAGCCATTAATTGGGAAAATAATTGTTCTATTAATTTTGATTTGAGATTGGGTTCCATTTAAAAAACTGAATTTTCTTTTCTCTTTTTTTTTTTTTTTTACAAATTAAAGATCACTTATAATATTGTGAAAATGAGAATGCTTTATCTTCTCATTAGGGAATATCGCAATGACAATGGTAAAATCAGATGAAAAGCTGTTGCTTTAATAAGAGCTGTCCAAAGTATAGGCAGGTGCATGGGACAGATGGGCGGACTCACTAAACTAAGTGTATTATTAGTGGTTCAAATATTAGTTGTACGTGAGCCAAAAATAGTGAGGCAGGGCCGCCACCGTGGTCCTTTACTAAGGGCTGAACTCCTAAGAATTAAACAGGCATACATTAAATAGTAGCATGTTGTTTTAAGGCAGGCAGTTTGAACAAATTGTACAATTTATAGCATCTTTGCTCAAGTGGTGGTTTTAGTTAATTCCCACATGTGGCTGTAGCATTATTATTTTTTTAGTTGTATAAATAAATTCTCTAACCTACCTTGTCCTTTCTCTACCCCTGTTATGGGATTATTTTTTTCAGCTCATGAAGAGCAGAAATTTAAAAACCTCAAAATTATCCATTGTGCCGTCACTTTTTGCTGATCAAGGAAAAAACAACAATGAAAACAAATGAGAAATTTGGTCACAGGGTAACACTAGCTCAGAGTAATAGAGATTATGAACTTCTGCTCAAACCAATGTGGCAAGAAAGACTTAATAGGCCCACAGGCTTCATCTCCACTGTAAGCATTCTTGCTAATTGGAAATGGAATTTAAGTTGCCTGGAATAAGGTCAGCTTATGTGATCCAAACATAATGGTGAATAACACTTGAAGAAAACAATCTGCTTTCTAACATGACAGGAATGATTTGCAGTTAATAATAAAGGGGGAAAGGCCAGTCTTTTCAGTTACCCTTGACTTCACCTAGGACAAAAAAAGAAATCACTTCTGCTGCTGTGAGCTACTTACTTTCTTCCTGGTCATTATTGCTTAGTTATATTTTAGTGATGAAATCTATCATTACTGACTTTATTGACATTAAAGTTGATTTATCTGTGTGCCTGATGAATAAAAACAGCATTATGCCAGCATTCATATTGCTGAGTACTTGAGAAAGCAAGTGTAGCTCCAACTTAATTGTCTTTTGCTGGTTCACTTACCCTCTAATCTCGATTTGAAATAAGGTATTATTCCTTTATCAACTCAAGTGATAATGGAAAACTGATCGCTCTAAAATGTTTGTTTGTCATTGTTGTTGTTGTTTATCGCAGATCAAGGGCTTTAATAAATTATTTTAGAAGTTTCAAATATTGCCACCAGAAAGCCATACTTATTTTAAACAGAATTCTATTTTGAGAATTGATCCTTGGGGGATGATAAATTGGCAAAAGGTAAATTGATCATTCAACCAACTTATTTCATTTGTATAATTTTTATTGTTTAGTATGATATTGCCATTGTCAGTACTAGGTTCAATGGGTAATTTATTATTTCATCCCTTTCTCTTGAATTATTTGTCTAGTCTTCAAAAAAACCTGTTTCTGTAATACAAATTTTCATCATCACTTTAATTTTTAAAAAAATAAAGCCATGAGACCTAAGGATTAGGCATTCACAATATGTCTCCTAACACAGAGTCCAGGCTGTGAGGACAAACTCAACTGGATTTTAATCCTGACTATCTGGTTTAGTAGATATGAGGCCTGTGGCAAGTTACTTATATTCTCTAAGCCTCCATTTCTTACAAGTATGTGGGAAAACATTACTGCCCAATGGTAGGCCTGTTTTGAAGGTTAAATGAGATATTGCATGAAAAATGCAGAGCATGAGACAGAATACTTGTTTCACCTCGACTGTCATCATCACCACCATTCTATTGTGCTGACATGATGAAGAACATGAATCAGGTCTGTCAGACATAGGAGGTCGGGGATGTGCCTTTTCCCTGCATCTGAACAGACCAGGAAGAAAGGCTACTGTTAGTTCCTATTGGCAATATAAATGAGTTTCACGAAATACCTTTCCTATATATATGTGTGTTTCTATTTAAAGCAATCTTTATTCAAACTCCAAAGAAATGGTATTACAACGTTTTATTCTTGGTCATTTAGATTAAAAAATTTTCCAAGTTCATTATGTTTAAGTAAGAAAAATAAAGGCTGTGGCATAATGACCTTTTTCAGTAACACAGAAAATGCTTGGCAAGTATATTATTCCATGGCAGTCAGAACATTGGAAAATATGATTGTATTTCTGAAGAAAATTGTTCATAAGAAATGATTTTTATAATACTAGTGTTTGATAATGCTGTCATCTATAAACAGTGTACATGTTATTTAGTGTCTAGGATACATGGGCTTTTAAGGAGCAACATTTTTTTTTAATTTTGAATAAAGAATATGTATTTCCCTAAATTCATAGAAGCTTTCTTTCTTTTTAAAATGATCCTTATGCTTCTGTGCAAAAATAAATAAATATTATTAACTACTTGATAAGGGAGCTACCCTGTCATCAAAACCCTATTTAATATTGACTCAAACCCAGAAAATATGTTTTTTCTTCTGGAACCTCCCTTTGAATCTAAAATAAATTCTGAGACTGTTACATGTTACATGTTTGTCTCTCTGTAGAAATGAGGTAGTTTGTTGATTCTAAACTCAACCAAACCCATATGAGTAGATGAAATTGAAAAATTGAGGGTGAATTTTTAATTTGTTTACTGGTGATCAGAATCCCATTAAACTTAAAGTTGTACTAACACCAGAACAAAGGCTGACATGTAAGGAACCAATTGCTGTTTTCCCTGCTATAGTTTAACACTTAGAAAATGAAAAGCTGGGCTTGTCAGTAAAGAAGCAACATGAAAGGAGGCATAAGGAACAAACAAAAGAGCAATCAATATTCATATTTTCATTCACTTATTCATTAATTCATTTAAAATATTTTGGGTACCTTGTAAATTAGACATTATGTTAAAGCCTCGGGAACATTTTTGTTGAATTTGGCACATTTTTTGTTGACACATGAAAAAATATGATAGCATAATGTGTACAGGCTGAATACTCTCATGTGTTCATCATCAAGTATTTGTCAAGCTTCTCTCACATTAAATTTTTTGAATGGGGAAAAATGTAATCAGACATTGACCTGACCTTGCCCTCATAGAATTTAAAGAAAATGGTGAGATAAGGCACAAACACAGAACAAACTGAAGGGGACAATAATGATGCATGAAGGCAGCATTTATAGAATTAAGAGGCACAATATATATATATATATATCAGTAGGATTTTATAAATATACATAAAAAGGAAGAGCTGAAAGAAAGTAGACCCTATTGGTAGTATGGATGCTCTCAGCATAGGCATCTATTAGAAATATCATTCAGTTTTTGTTTAGAAGGAATGGCCAGGACTGATCACCAAGGATTTCATCCAAACCCCACCATCATCTGAAAACATAAAAACAACATAGCGAAGACTTATATGAATTTTGTACTTTATTTTGCATGTTGATAAGGAAACACAGAAGTATTTTGTAGATAGAACACCAGCATCCTCAGAGCTATATTTCAGAAAGATTGATCTTGTAGCCATGTATGGATTAAGTTGGAGAGAGTAGAAACTGGAGGCATGAAAAACAGGGAAGAGCTATTATCAAAACCAAGTTTAAAATCTGGGTGATGGCAGTTTCTTGATTCATGAAGTCACATTTTAAGATACTTCAAGTAGCAATATAGTTATTTTTTTCTTGGAGATAAATAATAATGACCCTCTTTTAAGTACTGGCATCTAGAGGAGCAGTTTACATATTTGTAGCTCCTTAAAAGTTGACTTTGAGAGGAAAATAATGTCTTACATTTTTTTCCCCTTTGGAACTTTGTATGAGACTTTGTCCAAACTAGTTCCTCATCAATTAGTATAGTTAATAATTGTTAATTCTGTGCTTTACACTATACAAAGCCAACTGTCCTAAGCAATAGGAAGGTACAGAGAATTAACTACTTGACAAGGAAGCTACAAACTCTGTCTAATATGGTCACTTCTCAATCACCCAAATGGAAGCATTCCAAATCTTTCAGATTCCCTCCAGACAATTATGTTGACGGATAGAGCAGGAGATACAATACTAACATGCAATTAAGTATTCGATTAAGAGGAGCTAGAGAAGCAATGGACATTATTTATTCTGAGAATATCATGGATGCAAGCTTGATTTAGAATCGCTACACATAATTCAAATTATGGTTTCCTCTTGTCTCTGCAAAATACAGTTCTCTTCCCCAACCAATGCCCCTTCATATCTTACCCCCTGGGATCTCCCTAGAGTAACCTTGAAAAAAAAATGATACCTGATTTTAATTATGCCTTGCTTTGTACCATAAGAGATTTTGTACATAAAGAAATGAAGTCCTTCTAACTTCATTCTGTCTCATTATGTCAATCTCCAACTGTTTTCTGTCTTATCCAAGTATTAGAATGCAAAGAATATTAACATACATATTTTCTTCCTTATTTTTCTCTTTCTACACATGGTCTTGGTGACTTGTATAACTTCATGGAGTTCACCAGTGTCAAAAGAAAACTAAACCAGACACCCCTGCCACTGTGGTATAGCAAATTCAATTTCTAAATACCCTAAACTTGACAGTCTCCTATTTTGACATATATCTTTAAGAATACATCCAATTTTAACTTTGTTTCATTTATTTTTTCCTGATATTATTTTACTGTCATGTCTGATTACTAACAGAATATCTTATTTCAGAATTATTTAAAATAAATTACAGAAAATATATTCTAAAGAGTTCCCTTGATTCCTCTGGAAACAATATCTTTTGATTACCATAAATGATTTTGTTCTACTTATTCCTCTTGTTTTGAGACTGCCAGTCATATTTCCTCCAAATTCCCATTAAATTTCAACTTTTTTTCAAGTAGTTCATTTGATCATTTACTACTTGTTTTAGGTGACTCTAAAATGTTAAAAGAAGGATAACTAAAAAGTATAATTTAAATTAGCAATAAAAGCAATGTGTAGGTGAACACTTTGCAATTCATTTCATTATGTGCTCTAATTACTATTTATTAGAGAATATAAATGACTTTCAATTCAACATACAAAAATGATATACTGGGTCTAAAGACCATGATTTTCAAACTGAAACACATAATAGATATATTAAATATGAGAAACGAAACCTCCCTGTTGAACCATCTATATGAAGTTTTTGACTGAATTATCTATAAAAAGTTGCTCAAATTCCAAATAAAAATGTAATTAAACTTAAATTAGAGTAGAAATGAGAAAACTTACTATATGATAAAAAAGTAATCACATAACAGAGAAAAGAGAAAGCCCTGCATAACAACTATAATAATCTCTCTA
This sequence comes from Callospermophilus lateralis, assembly GCF_048772815.1. Lineage (NCBI taxonomy): Eukaryota > Metazoa > Chordata > Mammalia > Rodentia > Sciuridae > Callospermophilus > Callospermophilus lateralis. The sequence goes on along the minus strand of NC_135307.1, from coordinate 40,267,121 downwards.
AAATTGAATTTACAGGTTAAAAAGAGAATGAATATCTTAGTATATGGATTACATATGTGCTTTGTCATTTTCAAATATAATTATGGTATGTGAGCATTGTGTGACTGAATACTGTCCATGTGTGTTATGTTTTGGGTCTGAAATGTCCCACCAAACTCCTGTATTGAAGGCTTGGTTCCTTTAGAGGTGGGGTTTTAGGATGAATCCACTGATGGATTCACAGACGATTTAGGGAGGTCTCTGTTATAAAAGCAAGCTCTCTGTGACCCACCACAGGCTTCCAGCCATGATATGCCACCTTACCACAGGCCAAGACACAAAAGAGCCAAGTGACCATGGACTGAAACCTTTGCAACATGATCCACCAAAAACCTTTTTCCTCTTTTAAGTTGTTTTTGTTTAGATATTCTGTCATAGTGATAGAAGGCTAACACAATGTGTATACATAATATGTGCATGTAGACATATACCAATGTGTGTTTTTATTACCAGAGCAGGTTTCCTACAAATAAAAATTAATCAGAAAAGAATTTAGCAAATATGGAAGATGGAAAGTGGAGCAATTTTAGACTATTAAGAGAAAAAAATACATGTAGTAGAGATATTCATTTGTCAGTAAAAAATATATATTTATAGAAATGAAAAGATTCAAAGAATAACTTGGATATCTCAACTAGAAAACATTATTGATAAGGTACTCTAGCCAAATATATATATATATATTATACAGAGACTTTCAGGTACAGAAGAAAATCAGAGACAACATCAGTAAAAAATATAGCTATATCTAAATCTATAAGACTATCTCATTAAATAAGGATTTTTAGAGAAAATATTTCAAGGGAAATTCCAATAATAATAAATCATAATTGTACTAAGCTATCTCAAGGATGTAGGGAACAATAATATGCTTTGTATATCTCATACACAGAGTAATGAGATGAAATTGGGAATGAGAACATATTCTAAAGACTTTTCTTATTTGGGGAAAAGAAAATGGAGCAAACATCTTAGAAGGGAAACTAGTTGATGTATTTTGATGTGATAATAGAGATATATAATTTATTATTTATTTATCAGGTAAGGGTAGGTAACCATTATTAGAATGATAAACCATAGTCATTCCCTTGATTGACAGGAAGTATCTTGATCAAACTGGTAAAATAAAAAGGAATAAAAAGAAAGAAACAAAAAACACATTAAGAAGAAATAAGGTATTCTCTTAAACTAAATGAGAATGAGTTGAAATCTCCAATTAAAAGCTGGAAACTATTGGGTTAAATTTAAAATCCACTCAGATTTAAGAAAAAGACATAAAACAAAGTGATTTAAAAAACAAAGATAAATATATTGACAAAGAATCACCAATGAAATTGTTTGTTAAGACTTCTTTTTGATAATGTAAACAGTAATAAGCAGTAGCAGTAACATTGACCTTAGATTAGATGGAATTGAAATTTAAATGTGATAAAAGAATACATACATCTTTTCTTTAACAGCATACCTAATATTTGTTAATTTGTTCAACAAGTATTTACTGAAAATCTACTTTGTGGTAGTCTGTTAGGCACTAGAAACATATCTATGAAATTCAAGTGAAAAAGAAATCTCTGTCATCTGAAAGTGGGCTCATGACTAAATAGGGATTTATTATGGCAGGAACAAAGAGGCCTGTAACTTGGGCCTTTCTCTTGCACCAGCCATACTTGCAACTTAAAGACCCAAAGTACATCAGGAAACCACTAAGATCTAGCACCAACCCCAAGTTCCCCAATGTCAAGTACATCTGGTAGATAGTTGAGAAAATCTGTGTGTTTTTGGAAAATAAAGAGAGAGATAAAGGACATGCTGGCTTTTGGGCAGGCAGCAAAGAGTTTCTCATTTCTAACATATAATTGTATGCTAAAAAGAAGTGAACACCAAGTATGCACCAGACAACATTGGTGAAAATTTAATCATAATGTAAGAATGCACTGCTTCTCAATAGCCAATTGAATAATTCAATTAACAGTCTGTTTAATGGTTATAAATTCATTCTTGGTTAAAAATATCTTTCTTGCTACATTTTTATGGAAGCATTTACAAAAAAATGGCAATAAAGAAGACTTTTATCATTTTAAGCTAAGACTTTATAGCTCTATTCTCTGAATATAATCAAATACAATTAGAAATGCATAATGAAGGTAGACACAGAAATCTTTACTGACTGAAAATTAAAACCAACCTTTTATGTAACATTTGGGTCAAAGCAAAAATCAAATGATAAATCAGCCTCTCTCTAGAAAGCAGTGAAATAAGAGAAACTTTGAATGTAAATTCATAACAAAGAAAAACTTGTACTCATCTGATAATGCTTAGTTTCAAATGTCTTCATTATCAAAAAATAAGTCTCAACAAAGATGAAGCTAATTTATTTAAGTTCAAGTAACAACAAACACATAAGCAGAAAATAAATTGGTTGGATGATTTTATATATTTTGAATAAACAAAAGCAATAAAACAAGGTGGGTGAAAGTATTATATATAAGATTAGCTGGAAAAGAAAGAAAACAGGAGACTCCAAATATTTTAGAAATCAAAGTAAAATGAAAGATCTGAAAGACTCAGTCATAGTAATAAGAGAAAAAAATTCAGGCAGCCAAGATAAGAAAAGGAAGAAGGTGAGATCAAGAGAAAGGCAAGGATGTAGGAGAACATAGTTTCTTGCAAAAGGTAAATATGGTATGTAGAGATATTTTTAGGGGAAAGTTACAGCCTATTTGAAATAATCAACATCATAAGATTTACAGTAGTTTGTAAAATAGATTTATACCAGGAGTTAATTCATGGTAGATTAAAATACATTATTTAAATAATAATATTAATATTATTTCCATCATTTTTGAACTTCGAAAGTTTAGTAGGAATTATCAGATTCCCTTACCTCTTCAATATATATTATGCTACATGTAGTGTCTTTTCTTTGGGACATAGAATATAATATTAGCATGATATTAAGGAAGCATTGAGATCATAATGATAATGCAATTACATAAAATATGTATACTTCATAGAAATAGCACTCCCTTATCAATTCGATTTACATGAATACTCTTCAGTGTTTCGGAATAGTCAGCACATTCTTGACTTGTTAACTACAATTAGAATCATCAAGGGACGAAGTAAAATTATCATTAAGCATTCACTGACCAAAATCAATTAGTCCACCTACAATATTAATTAAATTGTGGGCCTTATTCAGTCAGCAGTATTTATTACCTGCAATGTCAGAGAGGGAGACACGATGAAAAAATATGAAATTTGGTGTCAAACTGAACCGCCATCAAATGTTGGTGTAGCCCCTGAAAAATCATTTACATCTGAATGATTTTTTTAGTCTACAAAAGACAATGATCATGTCATAAAGAGGTGGAAATATTTGAATAATTGATCTCTGCAGCATATAGTAGGTGCCTAATAAATGGCTATCTCCTTTTTCCTTCTGGTGTTCCCTTTGGGTAGTATAAGGTGTTTTCATTGATACATATTCAGATTTTCACAGGGGCCGAGTTTTACAGTAAAGAGGAATAATGATATTCACCTCTTCTATATAAATATAAACTTGTAGAAAACATCATAGATATTAACAGAAGACATGTTACCTGCATTTTTGTGGAGTCATTTAAAGAGAAACTTTTGGATTTTTTTTCTTCATTGCCCTACTGTATTCTAAATTGCTTTTCTGATTTCCTCTGCTAGTTTATTTTAATACTGCACTGCCAATCAATCAAAGCCAACTTGTAGCACTTTTACCTTAAAAAATCTTTTACCAGCTGGCACCAAAGTCTTGCCTGCCTTAACTTGGTTTGGCAAGTTACCTTAGCACCAACTGTACTATGCTTCCTTCTACTAGTCTTACCAGAGAAAATGCATTTAACCACATGCATTTAATAGACTAGCTATTTAATAGACTATTGGACAAAATCCTGTCTTGACATTTTGCTCCCTGGCTTGGTTGAGTTTCTCTGGTAACTTTTTTAAACAGTATTCTCACTCTCCTGAATTGTGTGAGGCATCTGAATAAGAGGAACAACATAAAAAAAAAAAAAAATGACGTTATAACTCAGCTTCCCAAATGCTGTTAGTTTTTCTAATCTCATCTATAAAAGGAGACTTTAGTTTTTAGTTTATGTGTATTTTTAAAACAATAATGTGAAGAAAATTGATCAAAACCAGCTTAAAGTGAAAATAGGTGACAGTTTTTTTACACAGAGTTTTACAGAATTGCAGTCAGTTGGTTCTGTGGGAGTTCACAATCACTCATGAGGATGCCTGGGAGGGAAGAGGAATTTTTTGACAGTAGCAAAATGATATCAACAGAAGAGTATTTCGAGGGTCAAATATAAGCACCTTATAAAATTTTTCATCATATTTATATATTGGCAATGGTTCCATAACAGAAGCTATCCACCCCATAGCCCACTTTGTAATCTCAGGTTCATGATGTTCACCAGGCATTATTCAGTGGCAAGTTAGATGTTGGGTGAAGTGCTGATGAAAATCCACAGTAATAAAAATCTCACAGATGTGAAGTCAATTACAGTATCAAGTGAAGTTTGTTATGAAGAGATACTTGTTATTAAAGTATCCACTCCTCAACAAGGTTGACCTTCTCAGATACTAGTATGTCACAGGACAGGAGATTTGAAAAAAATCCAATAACAAGTTTCCCCACTGTGGTTTCAATTGCCTTTTCAGATCTCCCACAGTGTTCTGTTTCAGTCTGAGATAATACAGGCAGTTCTGGTCTTCAGTGGGTCAAAGTTGCATGCATTGACAGTGGAGTCATCAGACCCAGGATTTCTCCCTTGATCAAATTATCTAGACACACATTTTACTTAAAGCTTTACTCCACTTGACTTGTGAAGGCAAAGTTTTGAATTGCAGTAATTGAAAACTTTTTATTTCTGTATTTTTTCTAATAAAATGCTTTGTAAATGCTACAGATTTAAAAACAGCTGGACCATTCTATTGAGGAAGTTCACAAGATTCAGATAATTTGATACTTTTCTCTCTCTCTCTCTCTCTCTCTCTCTATATATATATATATATATATATATATATATATACACCTCAAAGTGATGAATTCTGTTGTTCATCTTTTTCTTTTTGAAAGACAGCATTTGGTCAAAACTATGTCAAACAAAATAGTTGAAAGAGTTCTCCTTAGAAACGGAGAAATGTCACTTCACCTGAACCACAATATCATGACCTTTTGTCCAACAATCCTATTTGCTTGCTCCTCTCCAGAGGCACACTAACAAACCAGCACACACCTTCATTATAACCTTCTCGTTTTTTGCAATGGCTTCAATCTCTCCTGGGAATTCCAGCTATCCTAACAACTTGGAACAGGGATGATGCTTTGTTTCTTGTATCTTCAAAATTGCATGCATAACCACAATTGTTACTTCTCACATTTTACTTAGAAAATCAAAATAATAATAAATAAAATATATTTTTAAATAGTTTTTGAGACTAGAAAACATATAACTATATATAATCCCAAGACCATATCAATTACTTACTGGAAATAATTATTCCTATTAAACAAAAAGTACAGTGAGGCTTTTAGATATATCATTTGAAAATGTGCTCAAGAGAAATTGAAGAAACTAAAATTATGGCAAATCTGAAGGATTTTTAACATAGCAACACTCTAGCTCTCAAATTTAAGAATAGAGCTATATTGGCTAGAGAGGATATACCTGCCTGTGTGTGTGTGTGTGTGTGTGTGTGTGTGTGTGTGTGTGTTATTCTTGAATTTCAGTATGTTATAAAAGCATGGAGTAAACCTGCCCCTATTCAATTCTGTCAGAGAATGGATCCCAGAAAGATGCATAGCTGGATAAAATTTTACCTACTGTTGTGTAATACCACAGAGCTTCAGACCTTTGCTGTGACTCAACTCAGTTTAGAAAACAGAAAATTCATCTAAAGAGGACAAAAGCTATATTGTTGAATCAACAAGGTTCTAACTGGAATAAGTTAGAAGAAAGAATTTTGAAAGTTTTCACCATAAAGACTTGATTAATATCTAATATACACAATTACACATTGTATATATGTATTGAAACATCACATTACCCTACTAATATGTACAAATTTTAATGTTTTTATTTATCAGTTAAAAATAAATTTCACTTAAATCATATATTTTAAAGGTGTCCTAAATAAAGAAAATAAGACACTAAAATAATTTTAAAAATAAGTAGATGATTAATATGGTTGAGTCTGTGTACTAATAACCCATCTCTCAATTTGGCTTACTAATTGAGAGCCACTCTCAAAACAGGGGCCATCCTCAGACCTGAACTGGATGTGTCCCTACTCTGGACCACCACTTTTAAGAGTCCCAAGCTTTACAGATATCAAGACAGTAGCTATTTCCCTTTTCTATTTTCATAAGAATGCTTTTAGAAGGTTTGACAACTGAAGGTTAAAGAGGAATTGAATCAGAAGAAACTGAAACAATTTGTGTTACAAATCAATATGGGGAAACTAAGACAGAGCACTGTGGTCTTGGAGAGAGAACAAACTTCTTCCCTAAAATAGTAGAAAAGTAGCTGATCTTGATTAGTGGCTTAATTTTACATTTTAAAACAATCAATTTTTGATAAATTTTAATTTACTTGTAAATTTCAAGTACTCTAATTTTAAAACTACCTGTTGTTGTTTTATCACTGCACCTAAAGAAAGTGGGAAAGGGCTAATGCATTTTTTTCTCTCAGCATTTAATAAGTACCTCAAAGGACAGAGAAAGAAGTCATATATTTCAAATAAGATAATTAACAGAATATAATGACTAGATTTTCAATGAAGTAGGTTCTGAAAGATGAAGTTAACGTTGCAATTTGAAAGTAGTGTTTTTCTGATGTTCTCTACATTTACTAAAGTACACACAACAAACCTGTATTTAGAACATCTTTAAAATTTTCAACTGTATAACTTTTTACCCTAACACACTTTAACAATAATAATAAATACCTATTACTCAGTGTTGGTAAAGTTAGAGAACTGATCTCTTTTGGTTCCTGCTGGTAGGAAAATAAATCACATTTTTATCCAAGGCTTTCTTTAGAGGAAAGATAATATCTCCAGCCCCTTTTAGAAATATTGTTTTTAGGGGCTGGGGTTGTAGCTAAGTGGTAGAGCACTTGCCTAGCATGCATAAAGCACTGGGTTCAGTCCCCAGCACTACATAAACACAAAAACAAATACAATAAAGGCATTCTGTCCATCTACAACTACAAAAAATAATTTAAAATAAGAAAGAAATATTGTTTTTAATTGAGACAGAGTCTCACTAAATTGCCCAGGCTGGCCTTACCGTCCAATCTTCTTGGCTCAGATTCTTGAGTAGCTGGGATTTGTCACCATGCTCCATCCCATCCCTGATTCTTTGAGTATGAACTCCCTTCTTCCTCCTCCTCCTCCTCCTCCTCCTCCTCTTCTTCTTCTTCTTCTTCTTCTTCTAGGTGGTGGTGGTGGCAGGTACCAGGGATTGAACTCAGGGGCCACATTCCTAGCCCTATTTTTTGTATTTTATTTGGAGACAGGGTCTCACTGACTTGCTTAGGGCTTCACTTTTGCTGAGGCTGGCTTTGAACTCGAGACCCTCCTGCCTCAGTCTCCTGAGCCACTGAGACTACAGGAATGTGCCACCGTGCCTGGCCTTGAACTACCTGCTCTATCAGAAGTATGGAACATATTCTTCCCAATTGGAGTATGCTAAGTCTAAGTCAGAGATATTTTATTACTGGGTTTTAAGAGATGAAAGACACTTCACATAGCAGCAACTTTAGCATTTGTCTATCTTATTGAGGCATTTTGTGTCAAAGGAAAGAAAAAAAATCCCTACTTCTGTGAAGAAATCTAGAATCTAACTTTAAATGAACAATGTAGTAAGTGCAAAACATAACAAAAGCTATCATAATGAAAGAAAAACATTCATGGTTTGAGAAAGAAAAAGAAAAAAAAAAAAAAACTCAAGATGGGAAAGCATCCTTGCAAATACCTCTTGTAAGAAAACTAATGACTTGGGCCAAAGGATGATAAAGGGTTCTGACTTCATTTGCACTACAGTTTACATCCTAAAGGCACTGGTTTAACATGCAGTCAGTTAGGAATTCAACATCAATAAACAATACTCACATTCTCCCAGATGAAACATTAAGATAAGGGTGCAAGTGTAGAGGGTCAGGAGACATACAGAGCTGATTTGGACATAATTCAAAGTAACAGTTTTGCACAGAAAAGAATCATCCTTCCCACAAACGAAATAAAAAAGTGTTAAGAAAGAAAATAGGAAGTATACCTCTGTCATCTGTCTCTAAAAGTAGTTAACAGGAAAGCTCCACTGTTCTCAGAATAGTAGAGGAGCACTGTCCAAGTTAGTATAATGTGAAATAGAATACAGACTGGAAATGTTTGGATACCTATTTGGACCCCAGGCATCTTTGACTTGAAATGTTGAACAACTATGTGACTGTCCTTTTGAAATTAACGTCATCACTTATGGACTTGAAAGGAGTTTCTTCTCCAGTATTTTAAAATGCCTAAAATTGTATTTAAATAAAAGAATGTGAAGATAATCATGGTTATGAGAATGCATTGTGTTTTTTTTGCAATTTAATAACATAAATTAGATAGTGAATAACATAATTATTTAGGTAGTGGGGAGGAAAAGAACCTCATCTCTTTCTAACACTTCTTTTTTAGAAACCAAAAAATGCAAACCTCTAAATAAAAAATAAAGTTCTGTTTTATGTAATCTGGATACCCTGAGGTCTGAAATGTACTCCTGTTGCAACACTTTCATTAGCGGAGCTTCTCAAAAACTTGAGGAATAAGAAAGTATATCTGAATAATTTTATATCTCCCAAATTTAAAAAGGGAATTCAAATAGATTTGTTTCTTTGTCACTTGTTCCCTTTAAAAAGGGGAAAGCAAATTTCAAATCAATTATATTTTGTTTCACAAATTAGGTTAACTCCTCACTCTATTTTCCCATATTTTTTGAGAAATAACACACATTTAACTGATGCCCCTGAACTCAATTTGGTAAATTTGAAAGTAAAGGCAAACCCAACTGCCAGGCAAGCCTATTAATAATAAGTTTAATTGCACTGATGCTAGCACAGCTTTTGGTGAGGAGAAGCTTTCGAAAATATGAAATTGGTTATCTCCAAAAATTTCTAGGGCAGTGATGAAATACAAAGGGGCAGGACTCAGAGGTGCCTTTGAAGAAGCCTTTCTGCTGTGTACAAGAAAAAGGGTTCCTGGATCCAAGCTTGATTTGTCCTGCAACTAAGAGGCCTTTATTTCATTCTAGCTGAGTTTCCTTTCTAATACAGTTGGATATTAAACTCAATTAGGGAGTTACTAAAATCAATTTGATGAGCAGAATCTGACAGGTGAAATATTGACTTACAGTTTGGGGTGGAGAAGTTTGAAATAAGGACGAGCCTAAAGAAAATAAAAATTAAAAAAAAAAAAAAAAACCCTCAGATTTCTTTTTCTAACTTGCCAGCCAAGGGTAATTTTGTTATTCAAAGCTAGTTAGTGTAACTAGTTAAAGAGAGGAAGCTACAGAATTTCTTCAAATTCCATGTCCAAGTTAGACAGCAGGTTAATTCTGCAGCAATGTTGATGTATCTCTTTGATGATTTGCTTGCTGCAAAATCCCTGCATTGTAGACCTCTGCATTTGGTGAATCGAAAATCACCCTCCTAATCTATCCTATTTTCATCAAGTGATTAAGACAATATAAAAATAAGTCATTTTCAACCTAAGTTGAAAAACTAGCCATACAGCTACACTGCCACAAGGTGGGAGTAAAACGTTTGATTGGTTTAGGAACTGGCCTTGGTTTTGCTTTTTTTTTTTTTTTTTTTTTTTCACACCAGTTCTGTGTGAACAAAGACATGAAACAAGCTAACTTTAAACATGAATAGAATAACATTGGTTATTTATTCTTTGTTACTGATATGCATACCTTGAGAATTGAAATGCATTTTCACCCAAATTTGAGGATCAAATATAAGTATAGATGAAAAAAAAGGTAGTTTACAAGTAATTTCTTTTTTCCCTTTTTTCCTTGCTGTATCCCTTGCCTATATTAGTGTCCTGTTAAAACTATATTTTAGAACTTTAAGTAAGCTGTTTGAACATAAGTTCAACTAAAAAAAAAAAACTCTGCAATTTTTATGATGATAATGAATATTACTGTCTCTGCACTAATGAATATTTTGAAGACAGCCTCCCTCCATAAATTTTTCCTATCATTTTATTTCTGCATGATAATTAAGGCGGCTGTGTAAATGGGAACAATGAATTAAACAGTTCAAGAAAAATGTATAATGATCATGACCTTTCTCAGAAGTTGAAAGATTAAAATGTATTTTTAAATATTGCTTATTCTAGAATAAATGTAACACAGAGTCTCTACATAAAATTCAATAATTTTTGCTTGCTTTGTGCTTAGGACTAGCTATAGGTTGTTTGGTCATATGCTGGTTACAGTCAAACCGGCAATATTAAGCATTTATGTTGGGTTTGTAAACACTGCTAACATATATGTATATTCCCTTTGAGATAGAGTACCTGATGCTTAAGCTACCAAGACCAGACATTTTAAGGCAGTGGAAACTCACCGGGGTGACAATGACAAACCCACGGGATCCTGAAAGGTGCTAAATGGAAAGGGCTGCCATCTTTCTGGAACACAAAGACAGAAAGCCTGAAAAAAAAAAAAAAAAAAAAAGGTATAAATTGGCTTGCCAATTTTAATTCCTTGCCTCTTCCAGCAAGTGAATAAAAAGTGTACTATATGGAGTGCACTCTTGTCATTGCTGCAGATGTTCGAATTTCTGGAAAAATTAATCCAAGCAGGTCCTTTTTTTCATCCCCCTGAGTTCTGAACACACAACAGGCACAGGGCCACATGACTTACATAACTTTTTTCATTTTTTTTCCACAATGATGGCAGTGGCAAGAAAGACAAGCTAGTGCCTAAGGCTGTGGAATTGATGCTTTGCTGGATGAATGTGCAGAAGCTCAAATAAAATAACACAAAGGTCTCAAGCATAAATTTTGCTGTCCAAAACCTGACAGAATATTACATTTATACATAAGAAAAGTTTTTTTTTTCTGACTGGGTGGAGATTTTTCAAGTTTAAAATACATGGAGAAAAGACATTCATATAATGAAATACTTCCTAAGTGTGACCTAGACAATTCTGCATGTTGCACTATTAAAGATACACTTGAGTAGCTCACAGTTCATGCTCCACAAACCACAGAGTGCTGTGCTCTCATGATCTAGCAGATATGCTCTGTTCCTTTTGCCCCTCAGGGTTACAGTTTCTCGTCTTCAATATGCAATGTGGAACACTGACTGAAAGAAAAATATGGGACAGGAAAATCAGTTTAGAAATTTTAGAGAGTAGCATGGATGGGTTGATTGTAACTCAGGTGGGATAAAGAGCATCAGGTGCTAGCTGTTGGAATATTAGGAATAATCTAACTAGTGGATTCTTTCTAAATAAAATATATTCTGTGATATCTGCTCATCATATTTATGGACCATAAGATGCCATTACAGTAACATGTATCAGTTTTTGTGTGTTCACCGAGAAGGATATTACCTATCATACTGTGATGTTACCTATGTATGATGTGGACACATCTTAGAGTGTTAGAATATAAAATAAAGGAAGGAAAGAAGGAAGAAATGAAGGGAGTAAAAAAGAAAGGAGGGAGGGAGACAAGCAAGCCTTAGAACAATGAAATTAAGTCATGACTTTGAAGACTTGACCAATAAGGCAGATAAAATCGGACTCCCTTGGATTGTTCAAAGTCTCCTATATTTGATCTGCAGTACCTCATTAAATCGGAACCACAATTTTCTTGGACTGAAGTATGTGTGCCACGATGGGGAGAAGATTGCACAGTAATTTTATATTGATTTTAATTCAAAAGTTCACAATTATATTTTAAAAATTAACTGTTAAGAGGGTGACATTAAAATGTCTCCATGTTTAAATTTTCATTATAGGAATTTCATTTTATAAAAACAAAAGCTCAGTTGTGATGCAAAATGTTAATGTTGTTGAAAAACATGACAGTCTAAGAGTCAGGAAACTTTGATCTAAATTTAGCCACAAAAGAATACTACTAGTCATTATTTGGTATGTAGTAAATAACTACTTTTAATTCTGCTTTCATATGAGTGCATAATCTGTTTAAGCAGGCTTCCATGTCAATAAATATCTGTTATCTACACTAATATATTTTAATTCCGATGACTTATATCAGGTAATATACATCACATATTGAATATTCAGAAACTAAGAAAAGAACCAAAAACATGTAGCTCACAAATTCTGCACCTTGACAAAGTTGCATTTTACACCCCAGAGAAAACTTGTAATTAGATTAGCTGTCACTTAATTGGTTTACCAACCTACAAATTATTTTCTTTTATGAATAAACTTCTTGGCAAAACATCTAAAATAACAGAGCACTTGTACCCATCCTAGTCATAGCTAGGTGAAAAGTCAAAAGTAGATTAACCCAGGGAGTTAAATTAATTTGTTTGACTTTGTTGTTCTTGTATTTAATTTATATTTTCATAAAGTGATTAAAAAAGGAATAAAGTATTTGCCTCTAAGTGTCAGGAAAAATAATCTCCAATTTGCATCAGTGATTATAGTGTTTTGATTTGTTATATATGCCTAGTAAATGATATTCTTTGTAGTTCCTATAAAGACATTAGGGTTTTTTTTTTTTTTTCTTTCTTGTACCATAATTGATTCATCCACCAGAGGTTGCAATCGGGCTTTTTGCAGATTAAAGACAATGGGAAATAACAAGACTGTGCAGAGTATGAAGCAGCCAAACGTCTATCTACTGTCTATTATATACCTATCTATACATATTTTTATGTGGAAAAGATTAAGTGATAAACAAAAGTCAAGTGAAAACTCCCTTAGATATTAGATTTGTTGAATCTAAAATTAAATAGAAAATGAATTAGCAAAACACAATCATTTTGTACCTGTTTTAAGGTCTGTTTCAGATGCCAGTTTCCTCAGGGCTGAGACTGATTTTCTAAAATTTGTTTTAGATATTTGACTACTCTGTTTAATTACCAGAAGACGAATCTTTCTGTGAACAACATCTTGTCTCACCAGTAAATTCTGCCCCCTATAATCTGAATGTGACAAAGGCATTCTTTATTGTTTGTTTGTTTCAGTTTGGAAACGCAAAAGAATATTTTCTGGATACCCTGGAAAGACTCATTAAAAAGAAATTCTTTTTTTTATTTCTACTTATGCAAAGTATTTGTGAATAAGTACACATTCATTTGCTGAAAAGCAATGAAAAATTGATACCAGCCTATATTCTCATTCCCTTATTGTAAATTATCATACAGATTGAGTTGTTGGTATCAAAGCCCATTTGAATTTTTTTGATAAAAGGTTCACATTCAATTCAATAGAAGATATGAGATATGTTTTGTGCTTAATAGCTTTTCTTCTTAAAAGTGCAACTGTAATGAACAATGGAATGAGAAGACAAAAAAATCCATCAAGTATTTCAATAACCAGATACAAAGTACTCTAATCGGAAATACCGCAATGGACCAAAAAAAAAAAAAATGTTAAGATTGGAAGCATTAAGTTTATGTATGTACACAATAGCACTTTTGGATGGCTCCCAGAGGCATAGGTCTTACTACTTTCAAAAGTACCCACTATTAAGGTGACATAGGTCTTGTCCCTTGAGCCTCCTTAAAGGAACAACAACTGTTCCATAGCACTATAACAGATGTTAAAAAGAATCATTAGCAATCTAAATGTTTTTCTGAGCAGATGTCCCACTTCTGCTGTGGTTAACTTTGTGGGGAGTGGAGTGGGATACAGTGAGAATGGAGGAAAGGATGAAAAGTCGAACAGAATTAATAATGAGCAGATCATCATAAGTGTTACTCATCTAATTATATCAAAAGGGATTTAAGGTGTTGTGTTTTCTAGCTGCTGATGCTTGATGAAGAAGGAAGGTAACCAAGCCAAGGACAGAATTAAACTTACTTTGCTCCATTGACTTGGCACATAGCTTTGGATCAATGAGAGGAAAGTAGACCAGCAGTGTTAGACAGAAATTTAATACTAAAATTATAATTGTGAACTTTTGATAGATATCAATAGGGAACAGAAGCTAAAATGGAATCAGTAAAAAAGAATGAAAATGAGGAGAACCAGTACACCTGCAAGGTGCAACTATGACAGGAATATGAGAAGTTATTAGATTAGGTGACTGTCATTGTAACTTATTTCCTTGGGGAAAATGATAGGAAGCATTTTTTTTTTTCCTCTCTGTGAAATACCTGAGCTGGAAAGAATTTTCTATGTAGAGAATTTTCAACCTCAGTGCTCTCATCCAAGTCCTTCCATTTCTATTTATTTATTTTTTAATTTACTTGCTTCCCAAAGAAGACAAAATGTGGAAATATATGTTAATTATCTGCAATTCCATAGAATCATTTTTCTTAATGTTTAAGAGTAAATCAAAAGAAGTACTGGAGGAATGCAAAAAATCTTTGTTATACTTTTAGCTTTCAAATGAGGAAGCAAAATAATTATAGGCTATAGTATACTCTTGCTCATTAATAATATAGGAAATGCAGTGAAAATATAAATTATACATTTGCCATATTTCATGCACCATGAAATACATTTACTAGCAGTTTGATTTTGCCTATATGTACCCAGATATCCGGTTTAATCATTTTAATAAGGGATTTTATAACACCAAATTATATGGCAGCAATAGAATTTACTTCTAAAATTAAGCAGATATTTTTATACAGTAAAAAATGCAGCTATATATTGGATGTTGAAAGTTTAAAAACTTGAAAGGCAAATCCCAATTCTGTAACATAAATTAATATTTACTAAGTCATTTATCACCATTTCACTTTTTTTTTTTTGTCTCAACAATAAAATGAGTGAGGACAGAGTATACCATGTCATCAGAGTATTAGGAGAACAATTAGCTTAAAAAATTAATTTTGAGCACTGTTTGTTTTATTCATTAATTCAACAATTATTGAAACCCTGTTCTATACCTGTTATTGTGTGAGATGCAGAAAATTACCAAGAATGTGGAAATGATGCTACTATTTATAAGCAGTTCATAGCCTAAGTGATGAGATGCTCAATCCTTAAATAAGATAATATCACAAATAAGTTATGCACTTGGGGATTCATTAGTTCTGAGAATGAAACTGAAGTCACAATCCTATTATAATCACAGAGACAGACCTCACAGAAGAAGTAAAGTTTCAGTTCTTAAGTTATTAGAAGTTTGGGAAGTTTTTGCAATTCATTACAAATAATGTATTCATTTGATTACAATGAATCTCTGAAACCCCTCAAAATATAACCTTTTAAAAACCAATTGAATCTTGCTTATTCTCACCATAAACAACAAAGATGTCTAGTAAGTCCATCCGTGCTGTTTGAGAATTCCATGACAGAAGAGAAACAATTGTGGCATGAAATTTATCATTTCCCTTACACATGCAAGATAACTTCATTGCTTAAATTCCAAAGTCTTCTATAATGTGCAACTTGCCTATTTCAATCAATATTACCATCCTAAATTAGCAGGGATAATGCGAAAACCGCCAAAAATGCAATCCTAAAGTGTCATGGTTTCTGAGATTGATTTTTAAAACATACCCAATTGGAGAATAATTTAATATGTGTAAGAATAGTGCATTTAAAAAGAATAGCCACAATCATTGTCAGTGTTACTTTTCCAAGATCAGTCAGCTGATAGGTAGAGGCAGCAGATTTTAAAACCCCAACCTGGTTCTAAAGTCTTTAAACATTTCACTATAACCATCTGCTGACTGAAAGACATAGAAACAGAAGGAAGAAAATCATTCACTAAGGTAACATGGATATTAGGAAACAAAAACATTTCCAGTATTAAGTTTTAGAGTATCTGCAATACATGAGTAATGGAAGATTCTTTTTAAAGAATTTAAATGAGTTCATTAAAAAGAGAAAATAAAATAGAAGCATTTAAAAAGGTAAAAATTTGTGGACAAGCCCTGAACATTGTTTCTGTTCTTCAGTCACAATTCCTTGTAAAGAAACTTTGGATCTTGAGATGAAAAAAGATCTATTAGGTCATCTTGTCCATCTCCCTGCCAGTAGAGAATTGCTCCCGACAGTAAAGAAGTTAACTTATTGACAGGACTCTTTAAGCAGCAATTTACCAGGTGAATCCCTAAAGGCAAGAATGACTTCTCTGGTTTATCTTTTCCTTCTTATCATCAGCAGAGTTAGGAGACCCATTCAATCTTCTCTACAGGATGAGGAAAGGGGACAGGATTCTTGAAAATGTTTCTAAACTGTAGAAGATTAAAATTGTAGCTAACAACTCATGGAGACTTTCGTATGGGATCATTGTTCCTTCATATTTAGGCAAGTGTGTGTTTGTGTGGTGTGTATGGGTATTGTGTGTATGTTTGTGTGTGTATGTGTGTGTGTGTGTGTGTGTGTGTGTGTGTGAGTATGCGCTTATGGGAGACATGGACAATAAAAGTCATTATTCAAATTTGGTTTACAAAATAAGGTTAATTCTTTGAGAAGTGAAATATTTGGGTAAGTAAGTCTCCCTGTCAAATTATGTATTTTAAACACGTGTTTTAGTCATTTAGAATGACAAATTTAAAAGACGAGACATTTATCCTAATTTCTTCTATTATCTCAATTTTGGTGTTACTGTTATTATTCTTTTTATGAATTTTCTATGGAATGATTTAATAGAAAAAAAGTTACCAAGAAGTTAATTTGTTATGAAATGTCACCCAATACTAGCCAAAGTAATTTTCAAGACCTTCTTTTGTTTTAAAACATATGGAAAAATTACCTTAATCCTTTGCATGGGTACCATAATCTCATTGTTACTTCTTAACATATTTGGCCTTAACCCCTATGTACTACTATTCAGAAAATAGGTTAATAAAAGATTGAACCTAGTCTTCCCAGTGGTAAATAAGCAATGTGCATATTGTGACCTGCCAAGAAGGATTCTTGCTGAAAATAATCTATTACTGTCTACTTTTGAACTAATGCATATTCCCAGAAGCGTGACTATTATACATTGTATGGGAATAGATGGATCTCATATGCTCTCTCATGGTAAACTGCAAGACTATAGCAGAGACAACAGAACCTTAGAAACAACAGTGGGGTGTCAGACCAGGAGAAAGGTAATGGACAAGGGCTCTTCTAGAGAGACATACTTCAGGTGAGTTTCAGAGGAAGGAGAGGGAGGATGAGTGGGGAGAAAGAAGATATGTGTGTGTTAAGAATATAGAGAAACAAAAAATGATAAATTGCCTTTTATCTAGTACTTTCCATGAATGCCAGGACTATAGCTGTGAGATGGTGATTATGTTACTAAGATTATAATCAAGATTAGGACCTGCCTACTTGAGTTTTAAAAGACTTAAGGAATTCAAAACATGTCAACAAGACTTCAACCTGGGAGGTCTATTACTTTTCTTTCTTCATTTAGCATTTGGCCACAGGAACACGCAAGACTCTTGCTTTACTTTAAATGGCTTTATAATAAACATATTCTTTATGTCACTTACTGACTCTGTAGTAGTAGCGTTAGCTCTATGTAGAAATTTATTTTAATGTTTGCAGGCACTTATGCTTATAATTCAACGTTTTTGAGGGGGTTCTTTGTTTCTTATAAAAATAAGATTACATTTGTTTTGTTTATTTGTTTTTATGTGGTGCTGAGGCTCAAACCCTCACACGTGCTAGGCGAGCTAGATTACATTTGTAATTGAAATCTTTGGAAGTAGGAATGCCTAGTATATTAAATGTAAGCACACCATCTGTGCCCCAGCATACCTTATAGGTTGTAAGCAGAAACTCGGGAGCTATGTTTGTATTCATTTCATTATAGGGAGAAGGAAAAATCCTACTTTTTAAATTTATTAACTTATAGTTATTTTGAGATGTGTTAAAATATCACTCAGACTCTCAGCAGTGAACACTTGAGGAGAAATGAGGAAAGCAGGGATCTAGCCAGGCTCGTCACCAGGTTGTGTAACACAAGTTGAGTGTCTCTAATGACTAAATTCATTCACCTATAGATTTTCATCTCAGAAATCACTCAGTAGAAAATTATCAGTACTACTTTTCTAATACCATCAGTCTATAAATATAAATGTTTTGTATGGCAAGAAGCTGTGCACTCCAAAGGTAATTATTTATGAATCTGCCCAAAATAATTACAGAAGCTAAAATACCTGTTAAAATTCTATTTTTGGTCAAATTGCACAGATTATGAAAACAAAAGTCAATTATATTAAACTTTATGCTTTGTGCTAAAAATGACTTCCAGTTGGCAAATACATGTTGATAATAACTAATGATAATCTACAGCCCAGATACTTATTAAATATGTTGCTAGTGCATTGTATTTGAATGTCTAGGAAGCCTGAAATTCACTAGCATAGTTCACATTTAATTAAAGAGAAGAGTGCATAATCCTGAGTACTACAAATCTACAGACTATAGCCTATTTTTTAAGAAAAAGCTATTGTCTCCCACTTCACTGATTTCATCTGACAGTTTATGTGGTGAATGTAAATTTTTTCTTCTATGCTCTTTATACATACACTTTTTTTGTTATAGGCATTTTCAAAGCAGATCATTTTGTATTTATTCTTTTTTATGAGGTGGGGGTTGCTCTGTATGAGAGTCATTCACTGTACAAATGTATACCTGTGAATCCAATCTGGAGTGAAAGGGAAGAACACAAAAGGGAGAGAATATAAAGCATATCTGTGTGGAGCAGAGGACAATCAATTAGATTCATTATCTGCTCTACATTCCAGTCACTTCTTTAAAAGAAAAGAAGTACATAATGCCATGGCAACAGTTAGACCTGCAGTCCGTTATGGTATATAATCATTAAGAGGTCTTCATCCTCCCTTGAAAATAGATACGAAAAAAATTCACAGTGGTTGCACAAACTCCCTACATTTATGCTGATTAAATGACAAGTTTGTAATTTACAGGTGTCTTATTGCCATGGGAATGCAATCATACAATTCCATTTTAGAATTCAAGGGCTTTTGAAACATGCTGCATGATTGTTAGCTGGGCTGCAAGCTAAGATTAAATTGAAAGGGTGGCATGTAGATTTTAGAACATGGTGTTGACATTTACCGGCCAATCACATTTTGCAACACTCCTGCATGACAGCAGATGTTGACCTTTCAAGCTTTCCCTATCTGCTTTCACGCATTACCTGCAGAAATTAACATAACTCTGCTTCCTGCTCTATGCTGCTATTAATGTCATCTGGGAATTGAGATTCATGAATTCAGTTATTACCCAGGCTTGAGACCCGTTTTATACTCTAAGCACAGAACTAACAGCTCCTGGGAGCTGGTATTTTTGGATGTTGCTTCAACTACCTTTGTGGTTGAGGGATAGCTAGGAGCTATGGTGTAAAAAATGTCAACGAGAACAAGAGCAGGAATAGGCAGAGGAGGACAGTTTCAAGGAGAATGCTATGGGCCAAATAATTGCAAATATATGAGATAGGAGAGCTTAAAACACGAAAAGAGTACATTTTAAGCAAGTCAAATAATGGCGTAAGTTTCACTTCTCTTGTTAACTGAACCATGGAAATGATACCCTTAGAGTCTATGTGCAGTGAGCTTCAGGGTTTACTCCATAGTGCCTGGGGCCTTTATTATGGATGATTTAGGAGAGAAACAATCTGAGGTAAAGATGTCATCAGTAGCTCTTAGGAGTTCTATGCATAATTGTGAGCCACATTCTGTAGTGTCTCCTTCTAAATTAAAAAAAAAAAAAAATCCTAGCATTCTCTGAGATTTTGTGAGATATTTTTTGTTCAGTTTTTTTCCTAAGAAGACTAGCGCTGCTTCTTAAATATTTAGAGGAAACTATTCAATAGGGGAACGAAATTCTGAGATATGATATTTTCTAGGATAGAAATTAGTATCTCTTAAAAGTCTGGTTTAACACAGGCATCATTACAATGAATCATATCTCTATCGAGTGGTAGACAAATTTAGCCTTTTGTTTATTGAACTTGCAGACTATATAGGAGCATTGAGAAGCTTTTGAATTTTGCCTAACCTTTTCTTCAGGTTAGCTGTATGGATTTAGTAAATTTCCTGTCGTTTTGTCTTTTAAAGTCCTTGGAGAGCATCTATGAAATATCTTAGTCACGGTTATGTGAATCTAGTCTTTTGAGATACAAGCAGATGCATTTATCTCAAATAGGAATTGATTAACAGAGCTCAAGATGTCACCAATGAGATATGCATATACAGGCTACTTCAATGGCATTGCTCTGACTTACCCTCCAGCAAACGTTCTGTGCTGATTTGCATGTCTCAGCCACAGAGAATTTTTACAGCAGCTTCTATGATACTGATGCCTCTTGCTGCCTGTATAAAATATACAAGCAGCATGATCTGAAGGGCCAAGACCCACTCTTAAGAATACCTTTCCAACTCCATTCCAATTTACTCAAGGTCTTATGTTTGGAAATTACCTTATATTTATAAATTAATATTTCTCCAAATTGTTAAATGCAAAGAAATGCTCCTGAGATTGGTAACAACAGTGTTAACTAGTGTTTTCCTGTGAGTAAGTTAACCTGGTTTATTTCCTGTTAGAGAGGAAAGATCAGTGAAGATACACATATACACAAATGCCAGCTAGAGATCTTCAACTGGATATGCTGTAAGTACCTCAACTCAAGAATGCCCAAACCTGAACTGCCTATCTCTACCCACCTTGACCATTGGATGCACATTTCTCCTTACACCTAAGAATGTGAGATATGCTTTCATCTTTGTTATACACTATGCCACTTGGATTTTATCCTAAGAGGGATTAAGAAGGATTTTTAGATAGGGAAGTCATAGTACAAGTGTAGCATTACAAAAATCATCCTGAATAATAAGGTAGAAATTGGGTGGGGACGGGCAGAGCATGGGACAGACAAAAATAAGAGAGGGCCATCTGTGATGTTGTTGTAGTAATCCTGAGGTGACAGTTTTCTTAAATAATACAATAGAGACATGATCATGAGATATAAGTAGGATTGAGATTTAATAAGAAAGTTGGAATAGTGTTTGGTGACATACATAATGCATTATAGAGATGAGAGAAAAGTCAGGAGTGACTACCTAGTGTTTGTTTCTAAAATAGAGTACCCCACAATGTTCCACACTTAGGAAGGAGACACACAAATAACAACAACCAAAAAAAAGTTTGTGGAAATATGTTTAGTTCGTTTTGGGATATACAGTTTTTAAATCCTATTACTAACCAGCTGGTCCTACTTATTTAAGCTCCCTGAACTACATGTGGGTTTTTCACAAAACACCACATAAAATGGAACTTCCTTTTGTTCATCATCCAAAACTTGCTTATTCCAGAACCCACTAGTAGAGAGCCCATGTGGCAAAGAAGAGTACAGGTTTTGAAATGCAAAGTACCTGTGTGGTTGGACCTGAGTCCCTGCTCCGCTATGTTCTTCTGTGTGATATTAGATGAAACACTTCACATTTACATTTTCTTTTCTTTAAAGGGGAGCCCTTAAACCTGTATTAACAGATAATAAACATTCAAATATGGTAGTTCATATTTTTTACTTATTTTATTTTTTCATGTTTGCATATTTTTGCTTTAAGCCTGACTTGTCATCAACTCTGGCACAAGGGAGCATCTTCCTGGATAAGGCTGCTTCTTCTCCCACAGTTTGTTCTGAAGTTCCAATCCATTTTGATGCTTTATACCTCAGTGCTTAGCTATTCTCCACCACAAAAGAACATGTGAACAATGTTGCATGGGAACCAGTCTGTGAAAGCAGCAGTCAGAGAAACACAGCAGATACTACAAAAATAGATTCTTAAACCATTAAAATTTGATTGCTTATCAGACCTATCCAAATGAGAAATTATACTTCTGTATAATTTTTATTGTATCTGTTTTTTTCCTATTTTCTACTAAATAGCAGTAAAAGGATAGAGCTACCATATTTTTATGAGCAAAATGTGACAAAATGACCTATAATTTGTGGCATTGACCAACAACTGATTTCATATGTATGTGTGTGTGTGTGTGTGTGTGCATAATAGACATATTATATTCATTGTATCATATTCATATTCATTTATTTTTTAAATTATTTGAAATATTTCATCAAATGGAAATCAGCTCCTCTTTACATTTATCATTCTCTTGATCATGACTGTCCTGCAAGAGGACCAGTTTGGGAAGGCAAACAAGAAATCATACCAATTTGAGGCAGGGCTTTAGGAAGTTAGAGTTTTTTGGGTCAAAAAGGTATTGGTTTTACATTGGATCCGTGTCCAGAGTGAAATCACCTGAGAAATATTTATAAATAAATATGAGATGAAGGAAATCACAGTAAAATAAAGTTCTCAGGTTAAACTATCAGAAGTGACTGTGTTGAGTTTTGGAAGTGACTTTCCAAAATAGTCTGAACATATGTACAGTAAAATATGTCAAAATACATTATATCTAGCAAATATTTACTCATGTCTTAAGTGTGTTACATGGTTGAAAAGGAGAAATCCTTCCTTCCCTCCAAACGTTTCCTCATCCTTCAATGGAAGACTCAAAGTGGCTTCTTTCACATTGTCCAATATTTTACTACATTTACACACAGCCTGATTTCTAAGACTAACCATATTTTACTAGATGATACAGTTGCTTTTCTGTAGCTATAAAAGCCCATTTTCAGGCTCTGTCTTGTGCTTGGTGATCCCATTTAGCAGCTGCCAAACCCTGAGGAAGAATAAGCCAAGAAAAATGAAGTAGAAAGAATTTGAAGACTGGATTCTAGGCAGAAAAGTGTTCCTTTGAAAGTATGGGAGCATTTGAAAAAGAGAATCTATCCTCCACGTTCATACTAAGGATTGAAGTCATTTATGGTTAATAACAAAGGCCTCTAAATCAGTAGCAGATTCTAAGTGACAGGAAAAGTGGTGTGGTCATACATAAGAGACATCATTTAAAGTATAAGTCATTATAGCAAAAGAAGAGGGAGGCTTGAACAGATATAAAATCCATGCCCACTCCATTCTTTCAACAATAACTTGCATTAAGGTACAATGCAGGAAAAATCTGATTTAACATATAACAAAAAGAAAATAATACAGTATTTCTAAAATGATACTGTGAGAAAAAATATGAGGACTAGTACCTCAAATACTAGTGAATGTAAACAAAACTAACTAGAGGAATATTTCATATGAAAGGCATATAGGTGTGTAATCCAAATATTCCAACAAAAATTTTAGAATGCACCTTAGTAAAATCGTTACTCAGAATTCAATCCTCAAAACAGAAATATAAGCACTCAAAGAGACTTAGCTAAATAGAAGAAAAAGAAAAACTTTAAAATTTGGAGAAGCTTTAAACAAAATAAAAGAGAAAATTTATTTTGTATATTAAGTCTAAATTAAAAGGGGCAAGATAGAAAAGAGACTCTAGAAAGTAAATGAAAGAATTTATCTTACAAATATGCATTTGTACAGAAAGTAGTTTCTCAATAAATCGATTCATTGCTGCATTGTTTTAATAGCAAGAAATTAGAGATGATCTATCCACACACCTGGAACTTGTTAAATAGTCTAGAGCACATAAGAAAGTCTGTATTCAGAACATAAATCATTGTCTACTAAGTATGACTAAGTGAAAAAGGTAAGTTCCAAATGATGTGTGTATTTTATTCACTTACACATATACTATGTGTGAGTGCATAAAATATATTATTTTTTATGTAAGAAAGAGGGGTCTAGGAGTGTATATTTATGTAGGTTCACACTTGCTTAAAAATACTCCAAAAGAATGGACCCACAAAACAATTAAATGGTTATGTAAGTATATAGGGAATGAGTTCCAAGCAAGTGACTGGAGCTGGGTGAGGCCAAGACTTTGCAATATATGATTTTCATTTTAATATCTATTTCCCCTTTTAATATCTGCCTTACCCCAAGCAATACAGTATTTACATAATATCATACAGAAAATGACTAAGAATGAACATCCTACAAGAAATGGTTATTTTAACAATGGAGATTAAAAAGTAGAGAGTCTAGAATTTCCATTTAAGTGATATCCATGGGTAACGATAGGTTTGAAGGGGGTGAGTCTGCTGGATTTTTTGAAAAATTGTGTTTTCCTAGAGACCAAGAGGGCTTTAAAGTACTCTTCAGCTTGACTAAATTTTATTGGTTTGTTTTGTTTGGTGGTACTGGGTATCAAATAGTCAGCACTAGAGCACTTGTCTAGCATATGTGAGGTCCTGGGTTTGATACACAGCACCTAAAACAAAACAAAATAAGATCCACAACCATTCCTAGGTTTCTGATTTTGTTTTTCTCAGAGTATTCACTGACGAAAACCTTTAGTTATAAAGTATTTCTTGATCCCTTTGAGATGTAGGTCTTTTAATTTTTATTTAATTTTATTATTTCTTTATTTATTTATTAAAAATATTTATTTATTTATCTTTTTGCCAGTTGACAACCCTGGAGTTTTTCTCAAGCACCAGGGACCCCTCCTTTTGAAATGTATTTATCAAAGAAGATCAAGTCTCTATTTCTCAATTTCAGTGCAAGAGAGAAGCCTAACTCAAGTGGGATGACAAGCTGTAAAACTACTTCCTGCCATAAAAATAAAGGAAAGTTCACTTTTCCTTTGGTAAAGCCAATTAGCAAACACAGATGACCCATGGTACCATGACTCCTTCCCTTGAAAACCTCTCTAGGCTTCAGTCACAGTGAAGTTGAGTTCAGAAGGAGTTCTGGCCTCTCTTCCCTGGTACAACACACTTCACTAAAGTCTCTGCCTATTTAACTATGTCCAGAGTGATTTTTGCTTTGACACTAACATTTTACAAATGTTGAGAAAATGTCTGTTGTTGATTTCAAAAGAAAATTTCTGATAAAGATTATGGTTTTCTGGAAGAAAAGTAGAAACGGGGCTGAAATTTTATCTCTGCTTCTCACAAATCATGTCTTTGGGGATACTAGGTTGAAACAAAATTCTTATTAGATTTTAATATCCTAGTAATGATGTAAATATTTTTGTAGTAATAATATCTAAGATATCCACGGCATTTATGTTTCAAAGTAGATTGAAAATGAAATAAAACAAGATTAGAAACATTGTCCTAGCCTTTATACAGATGGTCGCCTTCCCAGTCCTTTGTAGCCTTAAGATAGATCAATGAGTTTTGTTTTCTGGCCAGCTCTCTGCCAGCCGTCGCCTGGTGGTGATTTAGCTTTCCTTTTTGTGCTTGATGTGATGCCATATTTTTCTTAAGATCCTCTACATCTCAGACGTGATTTTTCAAAGCATTCGTTTTTCATGCAGGGCTTTTGCAGCCCTCCCGCTCCCCACCATTTTCAGATGCTGGTATTATCCTCATTGTTCCAAAGAAATGGACCTCATATTTCAACACCTCATCTAATAGGATTTTTGTTTCTGCTCTGATGAAATGTGGCTTAGATATATTTATTTTTTGTATGTTTCTGCTTGCTAGAAAAGTGCATACCAAGTAATGTGACTGTGTTCTTTGTTTCTGTATTGAGGAGTGTTTACAAAGAAATAAAAGGGGCTTTGTATGCAAATGAAATCTTCCAAGCAGAGTTCCACCTAGTTAAACACCTAAATATGCCCCCTGCAGAAAATTAGGTGCTGAATTGTGCACCAATGTCCTTAAAGGCATTAATTAGACCTTTAATTTTATCATGTGGGAAATGTGCTCTAGTCAAGAAACACCTGGTGAAGACAAATTTGAAAGAAACAATCAAATTAAGGTGTCTCGATAAACAGCACTGAAATATTAAACAAAACACATTGTGATTAAACAAACAGGGAGCTTCCAACATAAAGGGAAAGGAAAGCAAACCCATACAGAGGTGCCCAGCTTCAAGCAAGATAATTTAAAAGTGGCTGGCATTATTAAAATAAATATTCTCAGAGAAGAAAATAAGTGCCCTCTCTTTAGTGGGCACCAAATAACATCAAGGACTCATTTCAAAGTATAAAGAGTCCATATGGAATGGAGTTTAGTGCCCTCTCCTGTTTAAATGCCTTTGTTATTCGATTTATATAATACATGTAAATGATCAATTATTCCTACTGAAATCATTAGTATAGAAATCCTTCCAGACAAACAAAATAAAATGGTGGTAGTTGAATGTTTCTCAATACCATAACCCATCAAAACAGAGTGATATTAAAGTATTATTTTTTATAATGTTGAGCATATTTAAATATATATTTAAGTATTATGTTATATATATATTGTACACAGCACACATATTTTCACACACAATTATTTCCATTTGCTTTCACTGGGGGAAAGAGTTCACATTTTTTCATATTATTTGATGTAATAAGCTTCCCTTATACAATCAGCAAGACATATGGAAGCCTTTCCATTGAAGGGGAGAGTCAGCTCCCATGTTAGGACCCTTTGAATCACCTTCAACAGATATTAGGAGAGAATGAACTCTAGCATGAAGCATGGTTTCTCCACAGAAGGTACATTCACAACCATGACACTGTGAAATATTATAGTAGCACATGTACCAGAAGCTCAGAATTCCTATTTCAACTAAATAAAATGCGGTTTTCTTCATTCTTTCTTCCAGAAATCATTATTCCTTTTGCCAATTTATCTAAAATTGTGATTACAGTTACTTCTTAGATAGCATTTATTGTAGAGAAGACCTACCTATGGAGTCCTAGTGACCAAGGGGGTCATCAGCCACCTGTTCTTGTGATTCCACAGAAAGAGTGTCATACATACTAAACCACTCAAAGGCATTCAGGCATACAGAAAGTGAGCTGAGGATGCATAGTAGAGAATGATGTGGCTCTGACTTGGCTTTTGAGAGATTTGGGTTTCTTTTTTTTCTTGCCCCAGTTTCTTATCCCCTCTTCAGTGATTAATTACCCTTTGTATAACCCTCAGCAAACTTTGTTTGTGAGGGTGTGATGATTTAGTCACAAGGAGAAGATCAAAATGACCTGGTCGCAAGACATAAGAAACGGAGTAAATAAAATTCCTTAAATATATGATTTTTGTTCAAAATAAACCCAGCCGCTGTATATAACTATAATGCTCTAATAAAAATACAGAAAGAGATGTTTACCTTAAGGGGTTATAATTCAATGTGACTGGGGGAGGTGTGACACACCAGTTCCCATTTTCCTTGTCTGCATTGTCTTGTCTACATTGATGAAGTCCTGTTTTCCATAGTCCTGTCACTTATGGAATCTATTTTTTGTGTGTCTAAAGTTCTCCCTGTAAGTTTCTGAGTTTCATTGCTCTTCCCCTACCCACCTGCCCATGGGAAAACTATCTAAAAAACAGCATTGAGATTGCTACGATAGCATTATGGAAAAACAAGGGCAGAAAACTACTATACTTTATCTCAGCAAACAGAAGTTGCAATTCCATGTAAATGAAATTATTTCAGATATTTATATGTTAATAGAAGGTTCTATATTTTAATGTAATTCATGTGCTGTATTGCTGTATTGATTGCTTTTTTTTTTTTTTTTTTTTTTGGTGAAGGAAAAAAATGGCCTCTAGGGCTAGATCAATAAACTTTTTCTTAAAGGGATAAATAGCAAATATTTTAGACTTTGAATTAGGCAGGCCACTCTAGGGCTGATTGCCAGTGCCTGTACTACCAGGCTGGTTATCTGGAGACTAATGGCATGGGTAGTAAATAAACCTATAGAAAAATATTTTTTTCTCAAGTAATTTCAGTTATTATTTTGGTCATATTGTTTCCCAAGGACAAATCAAGCAGAAATGTCTTAAATTTCAATGGGTTGGATTTAAGGTTAAATACTGGGTTGGATTTAAGGTTAAATACTGAGATATACTGCTGTTTGCTTTGATGATGGAGATAGGAACCATGAAATAAAATATGTGGGCAGCTAGCTTCTTAAACCTGGAAAAGGCATGCACCAGGACTCACCCCTGGAACTTTCATAAAAGAATGCAGTCCTGCTTACACCTTGACATTTTCTAGTGAGCCTTGTGTTAGATTTCTAAACCGCCCAACTCCACAAAAGATAGAATAGCTATAGGAGTTATTTGGACTCTTTCTTTCCCTGCATTTGTTGTTTATTTTGTCACTTATATTGATTTTTCTTTCAAATATTTATTTCATTTTTAGGTTATAAACCAACTTTATTTAATTTGTTTGGTAAATTGTTCCAATTTTGATCCTTAGGAACTCTTCCAGTTGACTTCTGAGCTGATTTATTTCATATAACCTCATTAGTATGTGTATTTGTGTGTGTGTGTGTGTGTGTGTGTGTGTGTGTTTGTATCTTATTTCAAGCATTACAAGGTGTTCCAGGTTCATCTTGTCTGAGTCCTAGAATTAGGATTCCAGTCATTTCTGCAAGGAACCCTGTTTCCTTTTATAGTAGAATGGAATTAGGAATCATGGTCCAGGAAGTAAGAAGGGTTGTTGTTACTGAGATGGACTCGCTCCCTCACTTAACAAAAGCAATGTGTAGTATTTGTGTATATGCTCACATATATGTACATACATCTTTAATCATTTCTTTATGTAATATATTAAGGTGAACACGAGTTTGTACTAATGTCTTCAAGTTAAGACTACTAATATTCAGAGGTTAGGTGGGTGTGGTAGTGCACACCTATGCTGCTCTTTAGGATGCTGAGGCAGGAGGATCACAAGTTCAAAACTAGCCTTAGGCACCTTAAGACCCTGATTCAGGGAAAAAAAAAAAAAAAGATCTGGCAAAGTAGTACAATGACAGTGTGCCCCTGTGTTCAAATCCCCACCACCACACACACGCATACATATATATGTGTATATATACAACTCTGTGTATATCTACACACATACTTGATTCTTAATAGTTGTTATAGTAGATCTTTCTAGCCAGTTCCTCTTATATACAACATCCCACTCCAACAGTGAGAAACCTGGTTCCCACCATCCGCCACCATCCACTTACTTAACTGTTCAGTTTCAGAACACATACATAATGATATCAGAATTTTAATCTATACCCACATGGAGAACAACTGAGCCAACTAAAGTACAGTGCTTATATGTAGTTGCATTTTTCTTTTGTGCTGAGTTTTTTTTTTTTTTTTTTTTTTGAGGATCCACCTGGAAACAAATTCATTCATTTTCAAAGTTACCTAGTTCAGCCTCTTTCTTCCATACTTCATTCAATAGAGTCATTTTAGACAACTGTAAATAAAGGGTTGATTATGTCCTATATTTGCATCAAATAAAACATAGTAAAAATATATAAGATATGTTTATACTAAAAAGAAGATTTACTGTATATCTGATTAAATTAAATTAAATGGATATCAAGTATCTATTTTGGCACTTCTACTCCTTCTGTTCTGTGAAAGCCTAATGAGTGTTGGTGATACCTTTGATCTCTGTTTTGACCACTTGGCCCAAAGCCTACTATCTTACAAAATCATATGTTTATATACTTGATGAATTTAATACACTGACTTTACAAATCTGGACCCAAGCAGGAATTTTCCCATCATGTGTTTTTCACATTCATGCAGAACTAGACCAAAAAACAAAACCAAAGAAAACACAAAACCCAACCTCAATTTTCTTATATTTAAATACAAAATAATAACAAAGTTAGAGAATAGCTTTTTGAACAAATGATTTCCAAAGATGTAATATTTGGTCTTGTTATCTAACAATGTACATTAAAAACAATGTACATTGTTAGATAACAAAAAATCTTTTAAATCCATAAGTTGACTAATGGAAATATTTGCCCATTTATGAAAAAATGAAAGATGATAAGTTGCAAAAGGTTTGGTTTTCAAAGACATGTTATTGTAAATATTTTGAGATCAGATGTTTGAAATATGAGCCCCTATGAAAGAAAGTAAAGGTAGTCAAGATAAAGTTATTATTTTTCAATAGTTTTTAAAGTGATGTTTTCAAATTATTTACTGCTAGGTTTTGAGTTGTTTTTATTCTTTTGAGAAATTGGCTGATGTCATATATCTTTTAGATATTATTTTAGACAATACCACAATGGTGGCTAAATTTCCTGAGTGAATATTGGAAACTATAAAATATAGGTTTGCTTACTAAATTTGAGAACAGAAAACTAAATTCAGTAATCAATGCTCTAAACAAAAATCATTTTTATACGTGCACAAAAATATGAAAATACAAGGTAATTGAGTTGCAGTGATGAGGCAAAATTAGGAGGTGAGATGATAAGAAAATAGCATGAATCAATGTAATTAGGGCAGGGTGGGTGGATGAGTGATTCGATGAATTTTCTTTTTCAAATAAATTTGTAGTTAAATGGAAAATTACTAATGTATCATGGACATTGGAAAGTTTTACTTTACTCTATTCTTTCATTCTTTTCAATTATACACTCCTAAAAGGTTTATTTACTTTTTTTGTTACTATGAAATAATTCTTGTTTTTTACTTAACCACTAAAAATAATCAGATTGGGTAATCACATACAAAGCTTTGAAATGCTCTATTTAAAATAACTTCTTCTATAATTCACGTACTTATCTTGCCTGTAAAATTCCAATATCATGCAGAACAAACTGCTCATATATCTCTCCCAGATGAAAGGTTGAGACAAATTATTATTTAATGGCAGTGTAACAGTGCTCTGGCTTTTCTCTTTGACCTCATTATCTGTGGAGAGTTAATAAACAGTTTTTTTTTTTTAAATCACTGATTTTGTTGTCTGAGACACATACTTTGTCTTTCTAATTTCAGTTAATAGAATGCAAGTTAAGGTAGTTTGGGAATATAGAGTCATAATAATGGAAAATGTTCTCTTTTAAATATTCAGGGTATTCTCTAGATTTCTAGACTAATCAGATACCTTAAACATACTGAAGATGTTAAGCAAATTATAAAATGAATTATTTGAATATACTGTCATGGGTTGAATTATATTCCCCCAAATATTCACTCATGGAATCCTAAACCCTACTGCTACAGAATGTAACCTCAATGCAATTAGGGTTGCTGAAGATACAATTAGTTATGATGTGGCCATATTGGAGAAAGGTGGGCTCTAATCAATATGATATTGTTAAGAAAGTTAAATTAGAGATAGACAGGCACACAGGGATAACACCATGTGACCATGAAGTCAGAGATCTGGGTAATACATTTGTAAACCAAAGAATGCCAAAAGATGCCAGTCAATTACCAGAAGCTAGAAAAGACTCATGGGACAATTCTTTCTCAGCCCTCAGAAACAGCCTAACCTGTCAACATCTTGTACTTGGACTTCTGACTTCTAGAATGGTATGACAGTACATTTCCATTGTTGAAGCTACTCAACATATAGAATTTGTCACAACAGCCCTATCAAACTAATATAACATACTTGTTAGGTTTTGTTTTGTTTTGTTGTCACTGTGACCAAAACCCCTGACAATTTGAGGAGGAAAACTTTATTGGAGGCCCATGACTTCAGAGGTCTTAGTCCCCATATGGCTGACTTCATTTCTCTGATCCCAAGTTGAGGCAGCACATTGTGAGGAAAAATTCATGATGGGGTCAAGAAGCAGAGACAAAGAGGGGAGGAAGAAGGAGCTGCTTGAAAAATTCACCCAGGTAGGGCATGAACCAAGTGACTTACCCCTTCCAGCCGCACTCCTCCTGCCTGCAGTTACCACCCAGTCCTTTCAAACTAGGATGGACTGATCAGGTTACAGTTCTCACAGTCCAATCATTTCACCCCCAAACATTCCTGCATTTATACAGAAGCTTTAAGGGACACCTCCCATCTAAGTCATAACATATAGTTACTTAAGATCTTAATATAGTGAGCTTTTACAAATTTTTGTCCTTATTGTTCAAAATCTATGTAGTTGTTATTGTTCTTCTTTTTGGTACCAGGGATTGAACCCAGAGGTGCTTAACTACTAAGCCGCATCCCCAGCCCTATTTTGTATTTTATTAAGAGACAGGGTCTTACTAAGTTGCTTAGCACCTTGCTTTTGCTGAAGGTGGTTTGGAATTCCCTATCCTCCTGCCTCAGCCTCCCAAAAGCTGGATTACAGGCATGAACCATTGGACCAGGCAGTATATCTTTTCTTGAGTGAGCATGAGGTCTTACCCAGATGTGACTAGAGAAAGGGAGAAATGTAGAATTTTTAAAAGATATGTCATTTTATAATTAATTTTCTAAACAAGCAGATATAGGAGAATGAGATTAATAATGAAACGAATCTTTTGCTTATTTTTGGGGAGTGAATGTTTTAAGGGGTCTCTAAAGGTACATGGAAGTAATTAAAATGTAAAACATTCCTGGGACATGCAGAAGTTAATTTATTGATTGCAGTTAAGAGGACTTATTGCTGTTTGTAACTGAATGCACGAGGCCTTGGGATTCTGTCCTTCATGCCATTGACCTGCCTTGCCTGCTTCTAGAACCTTGAGGCAATTTTCAGAAATAGAAATACGAACAAGAAAAGGGTGGTCAATCTCATAAATAAATAAATATACCAAAATTAAAATAATTTTAAATAATTGGGAAGAATTTTAATATGTGAACATTGTATACTTTTTAGTAAACTAAAAACAAGTTTCAATATTTTAAATATCCTCATTTTTATGATAAAAATAAAAATTCAGAAATATTAGATATCAAGGTCAAAAAGGAAAAGGGAAGCAGTTGTCCAAGTTCCCTTATGGAAATACCTAGAATAACATTCAATCAAATGTTTGGGTACCCCTTGACTCAGTCGACTTAAAATATAAATTAATTGTCACAATAGGCATACATTTAACATACAACATTATTTCAACTTCGCCTCTTTGAAATATTTTTTTGTGATTCAACTTTTTTTTAATCACTTGATTTTTTTGTACAAATATAATCTCCTGCTCAGGGTTGGGAGGGGGAAAAATGTTCCACAATTGGTCTTTTAGGAGAAACTTGGTCTTTCAAGAGAAACTTCTCAGACAACGAACCTTTATACATATCTCTTTGTAGCAAATTTGCTCCATACCTTGTTTTGTGGGATTACCTAACCTAATCCTAATTAGAACCTCTTTCCTTAAATTCTTAATTAATGTGCATGGGAGAGGACAAGATATGAAAATTTAACAATTATTCTCAGCATTTTTAATACATATAAATTGCATGAGGGTGGCATTTTTTAAATAAGTGAGCTAGGATTCTATCTGCAAATACTGATCTAAATGGTCTGGGCTACATCTTGGTATTTTAAACATACCTCAAAGGAATTGGTGGGCTTCCAATGTTGAGAACCACTATGAGGCGGAAGCCAATGCAATGGATGAATAGCTAGGACATTCTAATAGCTCTTCTTTGGTATATTCTAATAATCTTCTTGAAATTACATTTAATTTTTGTAAAGTGAAATCAGGCACAGGATACTTATGTGAATTTTCTTTTTTGGTGTATAAGGCCACAATGGAGACAGACTTATATATAAGGAAACATAATTCTATGATATCTAAGGATAGATCTACCCTGAGGATCCTCTCCTTCTTTTCTGCTTCAAGGTCAGCATCTGTAACTTCTTTCTAACCTTGTTTAATAGTTAATGTTTCTTAGGAGGGACATACTGTGTGTGTGTATGTTGCTGAACAGCTTTCTGTTGTGTAGTATTTTATCTGAAGTGATAGAGTACTCATTACTTGTGGTTCACTTGCCCACCAACAGGTCACACAGGTGACTAAATACTTGAAGCTGGGGAAAGGTCTCTGTATAAAAGCCTAAAGAGATAATTTTCAAAAGGAAACAGATAAATGGCCAACAGATATATAAAAAGCTGCTCAAGATAACTAAAAATCAGGGAAGTACAAATCAAAACCACACTGATATGTGATCTTACTTAAGTAAGAATGTACATTCCCAGAGGGATAAAGGTAACAAATTATAACAAAGAATGGAATGTAAATTAGTAATCTTTATGGAGAATAGAATGAAGTTTTCTCAAAAAATCGAAAACAGAATTTACCATATGACTGTAAAATCCTTCTACTGGATGGAATGTAATTAGCATGGTGAAGAGAAGAGACTTTTACCCTCCCATGTTTATTGCAACACTATTCACAATAGTCATTAAGTAGAATCAACCTAAGTGTTCTTTAACTGATCAGTGTTGTTATGGTTAATATGTGAGAAGTCCCCCAAAATCTCATGTGTGAGACAATGCAAGAATGGTTAGAGGAGAAAGTATTGGGTTATGAGGGCCTTAACCCAATGAATGAATGAATCCCCTGATGGAATTAACTGAGTTCTAATTGAAGGTGGATAGCACATGGCTGGAGGAAGTTAGTCACTGGGGCAAGACTTTGGTGTATATTTTCAGTATCTGGCAAGTGTAGTCTCTCTGTTTCCTGGTCATCATGTGAGCCACTTCACTCTCTGCCACAATTTTCTGCTCACATTGAGTCCTGAGGAAGGGAGCCAACTATCTATGGATAAAGACGCCTGAAATTGTTATTTTTTAAATAAACTTTTCCTTTTACTTCCCTAAAATTGTTCTGTTTGGGTCTTTTAGTCACAGCAGAAAATTCAAAAAATGACTAAAACACATGTATAAAGAAAACATGATACACATGTACAAAGAAATACCATTCAGCCACTAAAAAGAATGAAAACATGTCATTTACAATGATATATGATTCTGGAGATCATTATGCTAAGTGAAATAAGAAGGAGAGAAAGGCAAACACTGCAAGATATCAATGATATGTGAAATTTAGAGGTGTTGATCTTGTAGAAGTAGACAGTGAAATAGTAGTTAACAGAAACTTGGGCCATTAGGGGAGAGGATGGGGTAAGGACATGTTAGTCAAAGCATATATAATTATAGCTGGATAAGGTGAATATTTTTTAAATGTCCAAAATAGGCAAATATACAAAGACAGAAAATAGGAAAGTTATTATCTGCTACAAAGCAGGTAGGGAGAGAGAAATAGGGAATTACTATGGCGTTTCTTTCCTAACTCATGAAAATATTCTGAATTCAATTGTCATGAATATTGCAAACTCTCCAAACAAACTGCATACCACTGAATTGTATACTTTAAATCAGTGAGTTGTACGATATGTAAACTATATTTCAATAAAGCTGTTCTGAAGAAAAAAAAAACATTATCAGTTTCTTGGTACTGTCTCAGGCCTCCATCCATGGAATTGCTTTGTGTGGGTCTACAGCCTGACCCTGTGGATCTCACCTGTGTCCTGTGAGTGATACTTCCTTTTTCATGGTAAATAGTTCATATTTACCATATTTACAGATGAGTAATTTTCAAATCAGTTTTTCCTCTCATAGCACATTCAAAATAAAAATATATTTTTTAACTGCTCTTTAGGAGACTTGATGAGTTTCTTTCTCATTGCTAAAAACACATCATTCACTTCTTTAGGTTAAAGTCACATCCAAAAATTTCTTGTTTGGAAATATGGTTATTGCAGATGTAATTACTTAAGATGAAATCCTAATGAGTAGGGTAGGCTCTTAATCAACTGTGACTGATATTATAAGACGATGGTCATGTGAAAACACAGAGATGCATGCAGAGAAAATCATAGAGTGATATACCCACAAACCAAGGAACAATAAAGATTGTCAGCAAACCACACGAACCTAGGAGGGACAGGCAAAGATTCCTCTATAGTTTCAAAAGAAGCATGGACCTGCCAACAGTTTGATTTCAGACAATAACTGTGTGTTAATAGTACTTTGTTATAGCATTCCTAAGAAACTAATATATGTGTTAATACAAATAGGGTGATTTTTCTGGCTCTAGTCTGAAATCAACTTGTTAGGAATACAAAAATAAGTCTAGAAATTTTGACTTAAACTGTATTGGCTCCATAGACCATTTTGGAAGAATCAATAACTACTCAATAGCAGATTTTCCATAGTAAGAAAATAAATTATACTCCATATTTATAGCTTTTTTGATGTTTTCCTATGTTTCAAAATACGTTTCTCAATAGTAACATTTGTACTTCTATGTAGTTTATAAAGGTGACACTAAAAAATTTACTATCTTCCTGTTTAATGTTCATTTTAAGTGTATTTAAATTATAGAAACAGTTGATTTTATATATTGACTTTGCATATCAATTTTATATCTTAAAATTGCTACCCTATAATTTAAATATTTTTTTTTCTGTTGATATATATTGGACATTTTGTACCCTAGTTACATTATCTATAAATAGTGGAAGGTGTGATGGTAGGTTTTTTTTTCCTTAATTCATTTACTTTTCCGTTATCTTTTTTTTAATAGTCTTGCTAACACATCCATTAGATTATTTAATGGATCTGGTATAAATAAACCCTCTTTATCTCTAATCTCAAAGAGAAAATTTTCAATGTATCAACATACAAAAAGGAATTCATTTTAAGTTTACAAAGACAAACTTTTTCAGGTTAAATTTCCTTTGGTTTGTAATTGAAAACCAATAGAAAGTTATTTTTTGCATATTTTTTAAACAATTGTGAATTTTTTTTAAGTACTTTTCCTTATACTTGTAAATATTGCACAGTTCTATTTCTGACCGATGTCTCAAAATTTTTTCAGTCTTTGTAAACTTACTTTTTTTAATATTCTTTACATTATTGGAATTATTTTAGTATCTTAGGTTTTACTAGGTTTTTTCCCTATTTCTCACTCTTTTACTTTTTTTTATTGACAGTTTTTGACTATGAACTGATGATTTTTCTTGAAAAATCTATTTGTAGATTTGAGCACTTTAAGACATAAGTTGAAGGTTTGTCCTTAGGGGAGTATTTGAGTTCCTTGATATATCACAGATTCCTTGATATATCACAATTCTAGAAACATGTATATATTAAGTGACATATCACTTCTGAGGAAAAGCTTTTAGAAAAAAAGTTATACCTTCTCATACCTTCTTTTCCATTATAATAACCAACAGTGTTTCAAACTGGCCCTGCTCCATTAGCCTGGGTTCTAACGGAGAGAAAATCTGGTTGCAAAGCAAAAATAGACCTGAAATGCCCAGGTATTGTAAGAAATAAACCTCCATTGATGAAGTCAAAGGGAGTTTGAATTCACTTGGTCCTATCATATAATTTGGTCCCTCTTGGCTGCTCCAGTCAGTGACTCAGGTCAACAGGGAAGAACAGTGGGATGCGTGTTGCTGCTCTCTGAGATGAGAGCTGAGAGGCCTCTTGCCATGATGCAGAATGTTTCCCTCTAAGCTGGGCTGATTGAGGGAAGGGGTGCCTGAGTCTTGATGTTGTGCCATGTGATGAGACCTGCCATGCACAACTCATGGAGTCTTGGAGGCCTGTAGTGGTGACCGCAGCCAGGCTGCAGTGACTTCCACAGCTTGAAGAGCTGCTCACCAGGGCAGGGCTCAATAAGCCTTCTGAGACTTCTCCTTGCATTCCTTAAAGCAGGGGATTAAAGCACAGAAACAGTCAAACAGAAAGGCATAAACAACCAGATTTTCTCACTTTTCACCTAATGTTTTCCTTAAGCTGATAATTATCCATGAAGAGTAATGCTCAAACTATAAAACATTAATTTTTCTTCATATAAGTATCCCATTTCCTAACACAATGCTCTTTAAAACCCTAGTATAAATGAAAGTCTTTGGGAAAAAAATCTTCATAAACACAAGCATAAAACATTCACATAAACATATTTTATCTTCAGGACATAAAGGATCTCTCCATTTTTCTGCTCTTTGATTTTGATTGCTGCCTATTCCTTTACATCTGTAAAAATGGTGAAAAAAAAAAATCTGTCAATATAGGTAATATGAATTTTCTCCTTTTGTTAGTGTCATGGCCTGCCCTTGATAAAAGGTGCACAATACCTAGACTCTAAAAGACTGTGCCAGCCTCTGATCTCCATTCAGGTCAGTGTCAGGGGAGCGTTATCCAGATGGGTTCTTTGAATTCCAACAGGCAGGCTGGCCCCCAGCCAGAGCAAGTCTATGGAGCTGCAGCATTAGACATTGTCACCAGCTGCAGTAGCACAGTGGCTGTTTGCAGAAGCTGTCAACTGTCACCGCTTCCCAAGACCACTTCCCATCCTTGTTATTGTTAGCAAAAAAATAAAAATAAAAT
The DNA here is from genome assembly GCF_048772815.1 of Callospermophilus lateralis. Classification (NCBI taxonomy): domain Eukaryota; kingdom Metazoa; phylum Chordata; class Mammalia; order Rodentia; family Sciuridae; genus Callospermophilus; species Callospermophilus lateralis. Next base: position 40,228,818 of record NC_135307.1, on the reverse strand, counting down.
TCTATGTCTTCTCATTAAATGTAAGTGAAATTCAGCAAATGGCAGCACAGCTAAAATGAAAATGTCTATTCTACAACCAGTATCAGAAAAGCAAAAAGAACAACTTACAGATGAGAATGGAGTTCCTGTGTGTGAAAATACCTCACCACTCCTTTGAATTAACTCCAGGTCATTAGGGTAATAAACCTAAAACACAGTACACTATAAGAAACAGTTCCTAGGGAAATGGCTTAGTGTGAACAGTTGACATCCTTATAATAGAAGGCACAGAAGAATCAGACACTACTGTGTTATTTAGAAGCCGAAATAAGTACCACAAATGCACAATACAAGGAACAAAATCTGAATAGAAACAAATTGAATTACTAGGCACAAAATTTTAAATATAGTTTTGTAATTTCTTGCTGAAAGAAATGTGCTTTTCTCTATTCTTGATTGTTGTAAAAAAGAAAAGCAAGGACTATATAGTCAAACATTTTCTGGGTTTATTCAGTATTGGGCCTTGTTCTGGGCATACGATAACTCCATGCTGATGCAGATTCTGTGATCTTGATCACATTGCTAATATAATTTGATGTTCATATAGGTTGTGGAGGAACAAAATTGACCTTTCTATATACTATGAATGGATGTGAAAATTATAAATATAAAGAATAAATGAAAAGAGAAAAGCCTCTATAAGTGTACTCTATTTTGTCATTACAAAAAAGGTATTTCTATATTGACACTTTATTATTATGCTAATCATTGAAAACACTCTTTTAAAATGCTTATTTTGAAGTCAAGATTTCTACAAAGAAAATCTTCTCCTTATACCTAATTTTTTGGTTTACATGTTAGCAAACTAACTGCCTGTGCATTTACATGATAATAGTATTCACAGCTTCAGGACAAAAAGAATATAAAGTGAGGTAGGCAGTTAAACTTAACTCTTCAGAATTGTTAATAATATAAAGATTTCTCTAGTCTCTGTAAAATAATGTACTCTTTGATTGTCTGGAACTAATTAATCTATTTGGGTTTGTTCTTAAAGTTCACACTATATAAATCAAATCATTGGATCAGTTATATACAGAGGAAAACTTGCAAAAAGAAACCATTACATAAAAACGTAAAAGTTTCAATCTATGATGGCATACGGCAGCTACTTAGTAACTAACTAGGCAATCACTGAAAGACAAGAGGTTTCTTCTTAACTGTGGCTTCACCAACTAACATTGTTTTTGAGGGTGGCAATACCAGTAAATTGTACATCTGACACATGAACAGATAAATTAATGCCAGTAGTTGGTGTATCTGTCAAAAAGGGAGCAAACATCCACTTTACTATCACAATTAACTTTACCAATTCACATTCCTGCAACTCTAGATTGCTGCAGCTTTCCTGGGACTTTTATCACTCTGTTCTCTGCTCAGCCGACTGGAGCACAATAGGCAGAAAGGAGCATCTGAAAGAATTCCCTTAAGGCTCTAATTGGAGAAGTGGAACACTGATGTAAAAATTATCCAGGATTTGGAGTTTTCTACAATTGTTAACAAAATAGTTAATTTTAGATCTAATCATTTGAATTATTACTAGCTAAATTTTGTCTGTACAATGACAGAATACAATGAGACAACATATAATACACAGTGTTTTTATGAAGGTTAAAAACATAATATGTATGTGAAAGGGCCTAGTTTGATATACAAAACCAATAAGCTCTTTCCTAGGTGTCATGGTACCAGTTTTCTGTGTGACCTGGAACAATATCAACCCAGGGTAGATATCCTATGAACATAGTTTTAAGACATGTGGTAAGTTCACAAACAAAACACAATTGTTGCTATTTTTTGTTTTATTTCCTTCCCTCTACCACTTTGTGGGAAGGAAGAACAACAATAGAATTGAAAAAAATGCTAAACAATTAGCAGGAGATCAGAAGACAGATGGATAAGAAAAATCAGTGGTTTCTTTATAAGGACAATTGTCAAATATGCATTATAAGTTATTTGTGATAAGATTATTTTATATCTAGATAGTCAATAAATTTAACACACAAACATCTTTTATTAATACATGTCTTTTTGTGTGTGTATGTGTTCATAAAAGAAAAACAAGGATTGCATCTTGTTCATGCAGTAAGGATTGTGACAACACATATGGTGTCAGGAGCTGGCCATCCATGGGTTGCATGTGGGTCACCACACATGGAAGCCTAGTGGATAGAGACATCTGGTGTCTGGGAGTGACTAGCAGATATTTTCTCTGGTCAATTGCCCAGGGACAACGTGAATTTCTATTCCTCTTTGCCATGGCCGACATAGAATCTGAGATGATCGTGACCTGCCAAGATGTCGATCAACCTGCTGACTGCAAGACATCAGGGAACAAGATTCTGCCCTTGAAACGTTATCCCTGCCTTTGATGATGTACCCTCTTAAATAAACCACCGGAGCCATCTTTTCTTTGTCCAGTTCCAGAACTCATGTTGACTAGATCTGTCAGGGGCTTTGACTTTTGTAAATATATTTCTGTATATTTGTATTTTGTTATTCACTAATTATTTGATATTTTAAGTTTTAGGGTGCCTTAGATTCTCCTAGGCAGGAAGAAGAACCTCCCAATGAGAAGTTGGCTGTTGACCCCGATAATGTGGAATAAAGAGATGCTATTAAATTGAGCTAATGCAGAGAAAGTATGACCTGGGGCAAAAAGTAACTGTGAAAAATAGGAATTAGAAAAATCTTGAAGGGGTAATAGAAATTGATCATGTGTAGATAATGGAATGGTTGAGGTCACCTTGTTTGACACTGTAATTAGAATAGCTTATCCTTTAATATTAGTACACATGGCTGCCGTTAAGTTATTTGATAAGATTTTTTGAAGTAAAGATTCCAGGCCATAATACATAGAGTTTCTTATTTCAGTAGTGCTATGGTTTGGGTTTGAGGTGTCTTCCCAAAGATCTTGTGTTAATGCAGGAATATTCAGAGGTAAATTGACTGGATTATGAGAACCCTAACCTCGGTTCATCCTAGTTTGATTGGACTACCTGGGTCATCACTTTAGGCATATGGGATGTGTCTGAAGGAGGTGGATCACTAGGGGCATGCACTGGAAGGATTAATGTTCCCTGAGGCCACTTTTCCTTTTTTTCTTTGTTTCCTAGCAGCTGTGAGCTCAGTAGTACTCTTCGACCACTCTGTTTTACCATGATGTTCTGCCTCAGCTTGGGTCCTGAGCAATGGACTCTGTCAACAATGTATTTAACCTTTGAAAACATAAGCCAAAATAAACTTTTTGTTTTCTAAATTGTTCTCGTTGGGTATTTTGAACACTATGATGAAAAGCTAACACAGAAATTGGTACCAAATGTGGTGTTGTTGCTGTGATTTACCCGACCTGTGGTTTGGAAGTCTTTGGAGCTGGTTTGCAGGAGAAGTTTAGCAAAGCTTGGAGATGCATGCTGTAGAATCCTTAAATTGTAACTTAAATTTAAGTCCATTCAAGTTTGAATGGACTAACTTGATGATAACTGGATGTAGATAGGGCATAACTGCAGGAGGTAGATCACTAGTGGTGTGCCCTAGAAAAGCTCGTCTTTCCTGACATGAGCTGAGTAACTTTCCTCTGCCATGCCCTTTTGCTTTAATGTTCAACCTCATCTTGGACCCTGAGTTATGGAGTCAGCTGACCACAGAGGGAACCTCTGGAATGGTGAGCCAAAATAAACTTTGCCTGCTCTGAATTGTTCTTGTTGGGTATTTTGGTCACAGTGATAAAAAAGCTAACACAAGTAGCTTGAAAGTGGAGCTGGAGGTGATGAATAGAAATTTATATATGCAGGATATTTACGTATAGAATTTTAATATAAAAATTTTCAAGGTGAATTATGAAGGGGACTGTGTTATCTTTGCTTTGCTGTGAACACTATACCTGACAAGAACAACTGAAAGGAGGAAGCATTTATATTGGTTTGTGTTTTTAGAGGTTTGGTCTGTGGTTAGCCAACTCCATAGATCTGGACCCAAAGGGAGGCAGAATACTTTGGCAGAATAATGTGATAGAGAAAAGCATCTCCAGATACTACAACCAGAAAGCACAGAGAGAGAGAGCTCTGCTTTCCAAGGACAAACAAAATATGAACTGCAAAATGCTCTGAGTGTCCTATTTCCTCCAGTCACCTATTATAGGCCCACAGTTACCACCCATTAATCCACTTGCCCCAGTCTATCTAGCACAGGCTAACTAAACTTGCATATGTATGTTTCTTGCTTTTTGTTCCATTTTCCCCCATTTCTCAACCTAACTAAATTTTCACATGAATATCACTTGGATTTGTTTTTGTAAATTACAAATGCTTTTGTGGAACCAGCAGGAGAAGCAGTTTATCTGCTTCTCCCCAGTTTGATCAAACTGCATAAAGTTTATTTTTTCTTTTTCCACATTTTTCCTATTTCTTCTGCAGGAGGTCAGACTGAATTTAGCCATCTTGGATCCAGGCAGGATCCCTGAGCTTGCTCTTCTGTAAAACTACATGCTAGAATTTTCCAAAAAGCATTACAGATTATATTTCACTCAACAATCACCAAATTAACAGGAGGCTGTGTTAGTCCATAGAAGTTTCATAGCAAATGCTATAGATCAGGTGACTTAAATAAAAGAGATTGATTTCCTCACAGCTCTGGAGCCTAGAAGTCAATATTTAGGTGTCTACAGAACTGGTTTCATTCTCCGTCTTTTCTCCTTGGATCATAGAAGATTAGGTGAAGACGACAGCAAGCAGAGTAGTTAGATTCAGAATGTTCTATAGGTTCTGCCATAGAATTTAATATTATTAAAAGGGTGATGTTATTAAAAGGGTATTTCAAGAGTAGATTTTTAAGTATGTGAATAACATGATAAAATGTTTATTTTAGAGACATTTTTTGTACAGCAGCTTGGTTAAATTCATGGCAGATGACAATTTAAAATTATATTGCCATGATAAAAGGGATTCATTAATCATATGCTTAAGGCAAATATAGAAGACACAAATGTCCATTGTCAATTTCTACCTCTCACTATAATGAATTAATTTGTCTTAATTCAATGTTCCCATTTTCCCAAAACAGGCTCTAAAAAGTACTTCCAATGACTAAGAGGAATTATTTTATGGGGCTGGGAGTTTAGCTCAGTGATAGAATACATGCTTAACATTTACAATGTCCTGACTCCAAGCCCCTGTACCTATATGTGGGGGGCGGAGGAAGGTGAGCATTTCTTAATTGACATATGTTCATTCAATAGGAAAATACAACAAATCTATATTTATTTGAAATAATATGTTCATAGCAAAAATGAACAGGATTTTAAATGAGGAATTATAATAACTTAAATCATAAATATCCCCCCTAAAAAAAGAAATTAAAAGCAGGAGATTCCATCAAAATTAAAGAAAGATCAGTGGAGTAGATAAGGGGGATTGAGGTGGAGGGAGGAGGGATGGGATAAGGAGGAATGAATCTGACATAACTTACCTATGTACACAGGTGAATATACCATAGTGAATCTCACCATCATGTATATCCACAAAGCACTAATGAAAAAAAAAAGTACTATAAGTAAATAGCAGAAACAAAGTAGAGTAGAGGCAAGGGAACAGGGAGGTGGGGAAGAAAGGAAAAGGTGAAGTACTAGAAACTGAATTAAAGCCAATTATATTCTATGATTTTTAATTGTGTCAAAAAGAATCCTAATGTTATGGATAATTAAAAAGAACCAATAAAAATAATAATAAAAAATTTTAAAATGGTCCCTGTAAAAGTCCAGGTATTAGGTCCATATTTCCTGGAGTGACAGTATTAGGATGTGGTGGAAACTTTGAGAGGTGGGACCTTGTAAGAGAGCTTTAGGTCATTGAGGCCATATTCTTCCAGAGGACTTTGGGATCCCAGCATACTCTCATTACTTTTTCTTTGTGGTGATGGGATGAGTGGTTTTGTTCTGCCATGAACTGTTGTCATAATGTGCCACTTTTCCACATGCCCATAACAATGGTACCAAAACCATGAGTCAAAATAAAGCTTTACTCTTTATAAGTTTATTATTCCCATTTTTTTATAGTGACAGAAAGCTGACTAACACAGAATTAAAATTCTTTGATGTTTTAAAAGTCTTCATAGTAAGTGAAAGAAGAATCAGAGAAAAAGATAAGTAAGGCTTAAAAGCATTTGGACCATTCCATCAATCAAATTGAACTGACATTTATAGTACAATATACTCAAGAGTTGTACAAGACTGATTCTTTGCAAATACACACACACACATACACACACACACACACACACAAAAAAAACCAAACATATGGTGATTAAAAGGCCTAGTGTCAATAAATTTCAAATGAATAAAATTATACAAATTTGTTTTCAAACTACTTGCATTTTTTTAAATCACCTATTTTATTTTGTTGATGAACTCAGAAAGTATCTAAAATTAGTAGAAAGAAGAAAGTTGTAGAAATAAGAGCAACAATAATTTTATCAGTGAAGTATAAAGGGTGAATACAATTAGAAATTAGGAATCTCAAGATAGCAAAATGTCTTTTGAAAAGGTTAATAAATTTGGTAATCTTTAGCCAAACTCATCAAACATAAAGAAACAACAGATTATTAATATCACAAATTTAAAAAGGCCACATATTCTACCTATGCTTAAAATCAGATGTTATCACAAAACTTTTAATACCAGTATACTTCACAATGTTGATGAAATGGAAAAATTCTTTGAAAGAAATTAGTAAAGTTTATACCAGAAGAAATAGAAAATCTGAATAATCCCTATACTGTCACATAAATTGTGTCTTTAATTCAAACTAAACATACAATCTTCTCTAGATTAATTCCCTGCTAAAAATTTTCCAAATTTCTAAATAAATATTAATTTTGATTTTATACAGGTTTCTTTAAAAAAAAATTGGAAAGTGACAATGTTCTAACTTACTCTATGAGGTCAGCATCATCCTGTGCATAAACATGACCAAGGTTAGTGCTAGCAAGGAAAAGTCAATATATTTGTAAATGTCAAGAAAAATTTTAGAAAAACAAACCCAATAATATACAAATTGACAAAATAAATTTTGACAAAATGAGACTTATTTTTTTAAAAATTATGTATAACATTTGAAAATTAATCATTGTAATTCAACACATTAGTAGAAAAAAGGGAACAAAATCATATTTTCTTTCTTTTTTTTTAAATATTTATTTTTTAGTTGTAGTTGGACACAATACCTTTATTTTATTTATTTATTTTTATGTGGTTTTGAGAATTGAACCCAGAGCCTCACATGTGCTAGGTGAGTGCTCTACTGCTGAGCCGCAACCTTAGGCCTCATATTTGCTTTCTAAAGCAAAGAACGTTTGAGATTATTAAAATCCTTTTAGAGGAAGGGGAAATTACTATTTTTAATCTATTCAACATTATTCTGGACACTAGTAAAAGCAATGTTAAAAGTCTGGAAATAAGGGAAATAAATTGTACTCAAGAATGTCATGATTCTCATATGCAAAACAACTTAAAGAATCTATAAAAATGTTATTAATAGATAAACATAATAAGGTCTCCAGGTCTAGATTAAAAAAAATCAATATAATTTCTGGATGCCTACACAAAAGAATTAAAATTAAATAAACATTTGCAATAGACACATCACATCAAATGCTTCTAAATCCAATCTTGCAACTTCCTGTATTAATAAAACCATGGAATTGCAATGAAAAATTGTGGAACGCCTAAATAGAAGAAGAGATACAATGTGTTAATCATTAAAGAAATTTGTCAGTATCTTCAGATTAATCAATACATTCAGTGCAGTCGAAATAAAATATCACACCAACATTTACTTATCAAAACTGCTAAGTGTCCACTTACATGGACATTCAAAACCAGAGATGAGTCAAAACAATAAATTGAAGGAAGTTGGTTAGAGAACTTCCAGTATCAGGTATCATGAAATATTATAAATATACTGTAACTAAGATAGTATGGATATTGGCTCATTAACACATAAACACTAGAGTACAACACAAAATTATAACCTTGTTTATAATGTCACTTCATGAATGAAATGTTCCTGAATTAAGTAGCCAAAGGATGATCTTATTAACCAATAATTTGGGGCCAGTTGAATATCACTTTATGAAAGCATCCATACCCTTACTTCATATAACATATAATTTAACATTAGATGAGTTTATATCTGCATATATATGGTAAAACAATAAAGATTTAATCCAAGTCATGTTGTAGAGGTATGAAAATATGTTTAAACATCCAAAAAATAGGAAGAAGCATCAAAAAGTCATTAAAAAGGAAAAGAAAACTTGAGCTTTATGAAATGTATAAGTTTTAGTTCATTAAGAGATATTAGAGCATAAAAAAAGGCACAGAGGGACAGAAATTATTTGTGTTGCCTATATTCACACAAAGAGTTTGTATCCATGATAGATAAAGAATACCTATAAATAAAAAAGAAAATATTTCATTTTTAAAATGGCACAAAAGTTATAACAAAAGATGACATTTGAAACCTTCATTAATTTTCAAGGAAATTCCATAAAATTTCATAATATTTCTGAGGATGTGAATTACCACTAATTTTCAAGGAAATTCCATTAAAATTTCATAATACTAATATTTCTGAGGATGTGAATTACTGAAATTCTCCTGTTTCTGATTAGAATATAAACTATTACAACTTTGGAAAACTCTTTATTATATCCACTAACACTGATCATAAATGTATCCCATGATCAACAATTCCATGCTAAGTATTTTCTCAACAGAAATGTATTCACATGGTCACCAAAAGACAAACATTAAAATGTCCCTGGCAATACTATTCTAGAGAGCTAAAACAAGGAAAATATCAAAAGTCCACCAAGAACATATTAAATGAAGCCGTTGTAGTATATTTATTTAGTTAAACAGTAAAATTATGAGAATTAATAAACTATAATTTTACACACTATTAATGAATCTTTTAAAATTAATATGTCAATGTAATAAGCCAGACAAAAAAGCAAATACACTATGTAATTAAACATATAAATTTCAAATAGATAAGTCAATCTATGATGAAAGAATTCAAAATAAAGTTTACCTCTGAGTGGTTGCTTCACAAATACCATCATTAGTTTGCCCAACTCCATACTTAGGGTTTTCGATTCTTCCATAAGATTTTATATTACAGAAAAAATAAATAAAAGTAAGCAAGGAAGAAGGGAAGGAAATATTGCAGCATCTGAAAATGAATATGTGAAAAGTCAAGTAAGTGTGAGAAATTTGAGAATAAGATTGCTTGTCATTTAGTGGCTGGGGGATGATAATAAAGGGAAGGAGAGAGAAAGAAGAGGGTTTTGTTTTGGAAATGGACTGAAAGGAAGTCAAATGCAGTCAAGTTTGTTTATTTTAATTTCAAGAGAAATATAACAGGAAATAATAGGGGAAAGGGTACACTTTGCATAATGAATCTTCACACATTTCTGTTTCCATTCTAGCTACTCTATAAGGAGTACCATCCTGATGGATCAGAGTTCAGGGTATTCACTGAGCCACATTTCACTAATGAATTGGGAGACAGTATTAAAGGGGTATGATCATGGGTGGTTCCTCTGGCCTTACAGTCCTTCCTCCTGTGCCATGTGTTCAGGAGAATCAGTCAGGACCTGACACTGAGTTCACAATTGACATGTCACTCTACTTTATCAGTTCTGCAAGTGGTGGGTAAAAGCCAAAGGTATTATTATTTGTTGTTAAATGAAATATGATTTCTTTAACAGACAGTTGTGCTTACGGTCATATTCATTCTTTGTCCTCCCTTACAACAATGGCAGTAACCCTTTGTGAAAAGTGGTTGAATTCTAGATAAATATAGAAAGTAGATTCCGCAAGATTTCTAACAGACAAAGTACGAACTATGAAAAGTCATGAAAGAGGAGGAGAAGTCATCACCTATGGCTAGTGCTTTTTACTGATAAGTTACGGTGAAAAGATGTTTGACTTTAGAGCTGGCAAAGTAGAGGTGGTATAAAGAGAAGTTTCAATAAAAGAGTGAGGGTGGATATCTGGTTAGAATGCTTTTAAAAGAAATAGGAGATAGAGAAATGTGCACAACTATCCCAGAAAAATTTTTTTGATGCATATTAATTATACAGAATTATGGGTATCATCATGACTTATTTGGATATACATCCCCTCAATTCCTCCCCAACCCACTTCACCTTCTCTGCCCTGATCTCCTTCCTCTACCGTACTGGTCTCCCTTCTAATTTCATGACCTCCCCTCTTCCCCTGACCCTTCTAACTTTCACATATGAGAGAACACATAAGACACTTTTCTCTCTGAGTCTGACTTATTCCACCTAAAATTTTGGCCTCCATTTGGATCCATTTTCTAGAAAATGACACAATTTTGTTCATCTTTACAACTAAGTAAAGCTCCATTTTGCATTTGTGTCTGTGTGTGTTTGTGTGTGTATATACACACATATAAATATATATTATATATCACATTTTCTTTATTCATTCATTTGCTAACAAACATCTAAGATGATTTCATAACTGGCTATAATGTTTTTGTTTCTTCAGTACTGGGAATTAAACCTACCAAGGACATTCTATCACTGTTCTACACAACCAGCCATTTTATTTTTAATTTTGACACAAGGTGTCACTAAGTTGCCCAGGCTGGCCTTAAATTTATGATCCTCCCAAGTAGCTGGGATTTCAGGTGTGTGCCACATCCATCCCCAACTCAGCTATTGTGAATTGTGCTGCAATAAACATGGGTATCTGGTCCCAGTCAGGCAAGAGAACAGCAAGTTGAAGGCCAGCCTAGGTAACATAGCAAAACCTGTCTCAATAAATAAATAAGTAAATAAATAAATAAAAATTTAAAAGGTCTGGTGATGTAACTCAAAGTAAAGCATTCCTGGCTTCCATCTTTAGTTCCAAAAACACAAGACACGTGTATCTCTAAAACATGAAATTTTTAAAATTATTTTAGATAAGTACCAAGGAGTGGTATTGCCTGATCAGATAGTAGTTTTATTTTTAGCTTTTTAAGGAATCTCTGTACTGATTTTCATAGTGGCTGTACTAGTCTATATTCCTACTAACTGTTCTGTTTTTCCTTCATCTTCACCCCCTTTTATTATTTTATATCATCCTTTGCCATCCCAATCCAGCCACTTTTTTGAAGTATTTTGATATAAAGAGAAAAATGAGTGGGAGATGTTAGGACAAGAGAGGTTTGTTCTTGGTGTTCTTATTGTTTAATGGGATAATAAATAACATATTTTACATACCAATGGGATGATTCAGCAGATGAAGGCATTTTGATGAGGATAGAAATGAAAAACAAAAATGGATGACCTATGTACTATCCTTGAGTAAGTGAGAGGATAATACAACAAGGGAAGATTGCTTTTGAATAAAAACAGGAATCTTTCATTTGTGGAGACGACAACTATGAGTATACATGTTTATGATTAAGAGATGAGGTAGTGGAGTCTGTGAAAATTTTATCTCTCTTTTTTAAATTTCTTAATCCTTGGTGAAATAGGAAAGATCATCAGCTGAGAGTCAGGTTGAAGGATTAGTTGTCAGAAGTTTGAGGACAGAGTGAGTGGAGAGTATTAGATAGTCATGTGTGCAGAAAGTACTGTATACATTAGTACACTGAAAAGTACAGCATGGATGCCCCATGTCCCAAGAAGCTTGCCTGAGGTTTGAGTTTGTAAAGAGTCAGTATGGCTGTGTGCTTTCTCTAGCCCCATTTAGGTGAATGAATGAGAACTCAGTAGATGGAATTGGAATTAATGAACATTATGTTTTCTTCAGGCAAGTAGGACACAGCAGATTTAATCCAGAGCAGACCTTGGGATTTAAGATAGAAGAGTAGAGGGGAATTAAGGGAATGAAGATGTTCAAGGTGAGAGCATCAATACAATGGATATGCTTGTGAATTTAGAGATCAGTGGAGATGGGGAAAAAGAGTGGGTAAGCTGCCAATATATATTGGAGGTGGTGGTCCAGGAGATTGAGATTGTGGAGAGGCTGTACTTTTGAAATGACAATCCTAGGATTTGACATGACTGAGGCAAGATGTAGCACAGGGACTTTGGAAGAGACATTGACAAACATTTTTAATGTGGAAATAACCAGAAACTGAAAGAGAAAGGAAGAGAGTGAGATGGAAACAGGGTCATGCTGGTAGGAAGATGACTACAGCAATAGACATAGTTTTTGACACATTTGTTGATGAGACATGGGGCTCTGTCTTTTCAAGACCAGAAACCCAGTGTGTGCAGGTTCTCATTTCCCCAGGGATGCTTTGATATGATGATGGCACTGGCTTGATAATCCTTCAACTGTTTTACTGACCTTTTTTATTTTCATTGCCATAACAGAAATAAAGTGAGGTCTCAAGATTTTTAATACCATTTAAAGAATTATAAAGCTTAAAATTGTCTTATATAATATGAAAATAATGATCACACTTGTCTTCTTGTTCAGCCCCCTTTCAGCATGCTAATATCATTTAGTTCATAAGTAGCATGTAGACTCCTGGTCAGAGAGCTAAAAATCATGAGTTTTTGATGTGGATGTTTAAAGTTTTGTACAGAACTCTTGCTCAAATCCTAAAGAATATAAAGAGAAAAAACCAAAATAAAATATTTAGGGAAAATGAAAAACTTAGGCCATTTTAACTATATCTTTCTATTTTAAGCTTTCTCACTAGCACCTTCTGAAATCTAAATCCCAGCAACATTTTAGGCATTTAACACCATGAACTCCCTTTTTAATCTATCTATCTATCTATATATTTTTTTCCCTACCATGATACTCTTTTCCATCTGCCTTCTCCTTCCTTCACCAGTTTACCTTGCAATTTTGTATCTAATGGTGATTAGGAATGGAACAAGTCAAATGAAGTCAAATTTCCATCTATAAATTCTCTAAAATTATTTTTATGCAGAAATTCTGGGAATATTAAGTGAAATCATCCAACACAGAGCCTGGCCCATAACAGGAATACTTCTTTCATCCTTTCTCTGGCCTGTCTTCCTTCCTAGTCTTGTAATTGTGTGCATTCTCCATGTCTTTGTCTCAGGCCTCTGGCTTTCCTGGAGAATTAAATTAGTTGAACATCTTGATTATTAGATAAATTTGAATGATTCTCAAATATTTTTCTTCAGTTCTGACATAAAAACAGAAATAGTCTTTCATTGTCTACAGTCACTTTCATATCAATAAAGTCAAATTAATCTCATCATTTTACCCCTTACACATCATCTCTCCCTTTCAGCAGGTTATTTTTTCTCAGGGACATCTTTAGACTCTCAGTAATTCGGGCTAAGGGACCAAGGTAGCTTTCAATAAAAAAAAAAAAAAAAAATGTGATTATTTTAATGAAAAAGACAGAAGAGTTGTTAGGTTAGCTAACTTTCACTTTTAGAAAAGTTAAGCTTTCATTCTAATGAACCTGGAGTGTTCAGGTAAATCAGCTATTGAATTAAAATTTAAATACAGAAGGTGCACCTAATTGAAATGCAGAAATAACTCATTCAATGTCCTGCAGTTTAAAAGAAACGCTATCTCTTGAAGGGCAGGGGGGAAAAATGGTGTCAGAGAGCAAAACAGATATGCTGCTGAAAAGAATATCCAAATTCAGAAATAGAAGGCAATAGAACAGTGAAAATCCTGAAAGGACAATTACACATAATTTAGAGGCATTTTCTAGTTTGTTGTGTAGATCACGCAATAACGAGAGGCTTTGTGTGCATTTATAACTGCCTGGAGAATAGACTAGAGTAGAATGGTAATGTGTATATTTTAACTAGCAATTCCTTTGATAAACCTGGGGAGGAAGATGGAGAATTAGAGAGGCAAATGAGAGGCCTTCTGCGCGCTGGGAATAGCAGATGAGCGGGCTGCTATGGCTTCCATTTGGATAATGGGGCTATCTGTGACCACTGTTATCTACCCTCCAGGCAGCTGGGTAGCAGGACAAAGGTAAAACCACTGTATTCCTGCATGACAGAGAAGTCTTTCTAAGCTCTTTCTCTAGCAGTCACTGACTCTTTACAAATTGCAGTGAGAAACACCAGTCATCTGGTACAAGCCTACTTGCTTTACACAGTAGCTTTGAACAATTCCAATATATTCCCTTGAAACATTCAGGCTTGTGCTCACTTCCTCACAATGCTCTATCATTAAAGGAAAGTCATGCAGGATAAAATGCAGAATAGTTGGCCCCGTAATGCAGAATAGCAACCATCTCCATAATAACTGAAGTGCTGCATGTATTAGAAATCATTTTCTGTAAGAGCTCACAATGGAAAGGAAGAGAAATTATAACATGAAAATGAAGGTGCAAAGCAGACAATGCTTTAAAGCATTTATATGCTGTTACATGTCATTAGCTGACCTCACCTGCTTCTTTTTTAAGGCAAAAAGAAAGCTTAAAACATTTAATCAAAGTGGTTGAAATAGTTAAAACTTTTTTTTTTCTTTTTTTCCCCTCCCACTATCAGCGCCTCCTCTGTAATTATTTGGAATAATATAATTAGGATTACGTACTAATTTTTTTATAATTTCACATCTATATGTATAAATACATTCATTTCAATATTTTGGTCATTTTAAATATATACTCCTATGGAAAAAAATGGGTGGTTTTTAGGGAAAAGAATACCACAAAATAAATTGAGCCTAGTTTGTAGAAGTAGATGCTAGATATTTTTGTATTTTAGCTAAGGGGCTAATTTGGAAAAATAGAGAAATGCTACTCTTAGGGAAAGAAAGAGAAAACATTTTGTAAATTTGTGAGCCAGTGAAGATATCTGGTGTTACTCTTAACAATTCAGACTCTGCCAGCTGAATGAAGGGACAACAGATGTACAGTTTCCATTGACCTACAAAGGCAACTTTGCAGAGGGACAATATGGAAGAGACCACATTGGAAGGGAAATTGGAATTCATCATCTACAAAGTTCTCATTTCCTATATGTTTATGCTGCTTAAATGTATTATGATTACTTTTCATTTTATTTTTCTGTAGGAAAAAAAAGTGATGATCACTATGACAGGATATGGAGGATGGAGGATCGAAGCCATGACAACAAATATTTTTAATAACACCCTGAAGCATGTTTTAGGTGTTATGGTTGACATCCCTTTGAAAATAAGATTTTAAAACAGTGCTACTTTCATTTCACATTTACAACATATTCATCTATTTGCTTGTAATTTTACATATTCCCTTCTGTTTCTTTAAGTTAATCTTGGATTGAACAAAAAAGAAGAGCCATGAGATCAGTTGCCTTTGTTGCTAAAAAGTTCAAGAAAGTTCACCTCCTCCTTCATTAGTCAGCTTACTTCCTAATTCATGGTTCCATTGAGAACCATGTCAAAAAAAAAAAAAGAAAATGTGGATGAAATTTATGAATTGATATTTTATCTAAAAACTTGGTGGTGCTTCGGAAAAATAACTCTTCAAATATTGCTTGGTTTCTCCACATTAGAATTAAGTGTGTATTTGAAAATTCTATATTCTTTTGGAATTGTGATCTTACCTTATCTTTTTGTCGTTTACACTTTGGTAAAATGTTCAGAAGCCTCTGGTATGGGAGAATAGTCTTATCTGTGGGCCCTGTTTAATCAAGGAATGATTTGAACTTAGGTTATCAAGAAAAAATGATTCATCATGTGTTCCTGCTCATGCACATAACACACACACACACACACAGCGAATCACTATCTGGTTTACAGAGAATAGATAAAGAGCTCAGAAGGTGGTTTTAGAGGGAAAACAAAAGTCCATTAAATTAGCTGAAGTGAATCCATGGTTCTTTAAAAAACATTGTCAGTTTAACATCTTCACCCTGGAATCAACTAAACAAATTCTAAATCTATCATAATCAGCAATGTACATATATACATACATACATATATATACTTAAAATTTCAGTCCTGTAAAGATTGATTAGCAGTGCAGGGATGGAAGAGATTACAATCTTCTTGAGATCCTAGGGCTTCCTAATATTCATTTATTCATTGTTTCTTAATCACTTATTTTATTCTAGGCTCTTTGGCAGCTAAGAGTTAAAATAATGACCAGAATATGACTAGTAACTTTCAGGACTCTACAACAGGAAGAATTACTCTTAATCTCAACTTTAAAATACAGAGTGATAACAAATTTGAAGAAATATGCAACAATTGCTATGGACACATACTTGTGACAATTGATTTGGAATTCTCAGGCACAGCTTAAGAGGATAATTTTTGGGGAGGAAAGACTGGATGAGGAGTTGGGAATTGGATGTTTTGGGGAAGAGGGAACAGCTATCAACATGCTTCCATACATACTCATATATATGCACATATGTGCATACAGGTATTTGTATCTAGGTATTTTCCTGTTCTTTCAGGACATATAAGGTCTGTAGCTGCTTCTTATGCAGAGTGCTTTAGCACATTTCCTATGCTTCAGTTTCCCCCAGGACAATATGATATGGGCCAGATGTTCATCTTTAGCAGACAGTGGGGTTGAACCATTAGAAAGGAAATCCAAAATGATGGAATCTGAAAAGAAAACAAAACTTAGAGCATGTATAGGGTGGCTGGCACATGTGTCCTTTCTCCCTTCCATAGGAGGGACAAGAGAGACATACCCTTTGCTTTGGAATATAAACAAATCCTTTCCTGCTAGGAGAGAGAAAGGTCTTTATCCTGGAACTTGTCTGAATGGCCCTGGGAGGATGTGTCTTTTGAGCAATACATTACCTATGACTTAGAAGACACTTCTGCCATTCAATCACCTTTTAATCACCTTTTTCCCAATCTTTGCTCAAAAAACCTGGACTGTGCAGAAATGCAAAACACTTGTGAAGTGCTGTCACCCAACAGTTACAACATGAAATGGAAGATTGAACTGCTGTTTGTATTGAAGGAATGCAATATGTTTCAATATTGACACAGATTATCCACTCAGTCCTAATTCTAATGTGGAATAACATCTCAAAGAGAGAATTTACTTGAACCCAAAGTAGAAAATAGTTCCAATAATGGCACAGTATTTTATTATTTTAAAAAATGAACTTAATTGCTCTGAATAATATATAATTAATGCCATTGATGTAAATAGTGCCTTTTCTTATATGCATCTCATGAATTAATTTTAAGTTTACTTCTTACTTGATAACTTAATTTTCATAATATAAAAAATTTGAAGAAAAATGTAATTTTTCAGTTGACAAAAGTTGCATTCAAATTTGAAGTTTTCATCATAAATGCAGGTACAGACTGCTAGCCAGCACTCCTTCATGTTCTCTTTGATCCAGCTTTCTTAGAAGATAGGGATAAGTTGTTACCGTATCACCAGAGTTACTCCCTGACCCAAATCATATGTTAAAAAGAGAGAGAGGTAAGGGGTAGGAGACAGGGTGGAATTATGATGCTGAAAACTGATAGACATGAAAGAGATCCTGACCTGGAACATTATAAGAGATAAGGTTTTAAAGGGGAAGCTATCTCTCAGGAGAGAAGGTAAAGAGCAAAAGCTAATCTTCACACTTCCTCAATTATTTTTAACCCATTCTCAACTTTCTCTCCCTTAATCCGTATACTATTTCTATTTTTTGTAATAATGACACACAGCAAAGCGAGGGTAAAAAGAGCACAGGACTGGTACTTAGATTTCCTCTCTGGGTGACCTCAGTAGGGTATAAATCACTTCGTCATGTTGATATGAGAATAAAATGGGATAATAAATGTGTAACTGACATGCTTAACAAGCACAGCTCCTGCAATACATTCATAAGGTACTTTATTTTCATCTCACACTGAACACCTAAGTTTGTTCACTGTGGTCAGTCTTTCTTCTATTGATGTAATCTCCAACAGGCACCAGGATGTGGCTGCTTTAAATTAGTGGTTTTGAACACAACCTATATGATGGAATCACACAGGAAAATCTTGAAAATACAAATGCCAAGCCCCTGAACAAAACAATTAAATAAGAATTTCTGGGATATAGAACTATGTGTACACAGATTTAACAATCTCCTAAGATGATTCTAATGTGTGGATAAAACTGAGAACACTGAACACTGTCTTCACATAATACAACACTTCACTATCACTTTAATTTACAATATTGACTCAGTAGAATGTCCAGCCTCACACATTAAGCACTATTCTTAGTTAAAATGGATTTGAAGTTAAATCTTCTTTAAGCTTCTTCAGTTCCTATGTGTGGGTAACCTGGGTAGGGAAAAGGATATTGGTTGACTCTTTGTTTCTTTTATGATCTCTTCTCCCTGGTTTCCAAGGTTTATCTCTTGACTTTAAATTTCCAAGTAATTAAAATTCCTGCTATTCTGTTCCCCAGGAGCAGAGGACAGAAGTCAGGATGAAGCCCTCTCACAAGCTGAAGTGGAAACCCAGGGAACCACCATCATTACCTTCCAAATACACCACAACAACTCTAAAACTATGACTCCAGTATCCTCCTCTAAATTGTCACCCCCACCCCCACCCAACTTACGTATCCTCCATGCATATGAGGGGCTAAGAGGCAGCAGACGTATTTTAAGCAGATTGTATGATCTTACTTTAGTATAACACTACACTATAAAAATTCAGATGCAGACTTCTGGAGTTCTGGCCAAATAATTCATTTTAATACCTGTAACATCTGGGAATTGTTTAGCAAGTAATAAGTCACCAACAGATATTAATTATTTATGTTAGCACTGATCATTAATATTGCACATGATACTGCCATAAGAGATAGACTATTTACATCCTGAATCAGATTGGGTTACCAAAAGTGTCAGTACCATCCTAGGAATAAATGAAATTAAATTTGATTTCTCATTTAGCAAAGGGTTATAAAATTCAACACAAATATCAAAGGTTTAATATTCTGACACACAAAAAAAGAGTTCCTCAGAGATCCTTGAATTTCTTTCCCCCCTGGATTCAGAAGCACAGAGAAATTTACTCAATAAGCCACCAACCATCACAATGGCCACGATCTCCATGCCTCGCTAGAATAACACTAAAACACGATTTTATAACAATCTCTGTTCATTAAGATATTTAATATCTCTTCTAGGATGTGAAAGTAAATGGAAAGGGAATATCCACATACATTTTGAGGTGATAAAGGGGAATTAACAGATGTACATATCATCCTCTGGAGCATGGAGGGGGAAGGTCTTTCAGGATTTACATGAATTTGTCTAACCAGCTGCCTCCTGTTTCTAACTAGCAGATCCAACATTAAATCCATGTTCTGTGAAAAAAGGATAAAGAAAATAATAATTTATTACTGTACACATTTGACATGAAAAGAAATATTCCAAATTAATCACTTCTGGAAGTGAATCAAAAGCAATTGGAATTACCTTTCATCCTTTCACAGTGTTTTTTAAAAAAATATATAACATTTTTTTCTGTTGAATAATTTTCCAATTTATATTTGAAAAAGACAAGAAGAATATTAGTGAATGAACAAACCATGAAAAAGGTAGACATCAACGAACTTTCAATATTCATTAAAGGCTGTCTGCCTTTAAAACACTGTGAAGGTTCCCAGTGAATTCCCAGTCCAGAGCCCTTTCTGTGGAGGGTATTTTGGGATTTTCCTGCACATTGGAGTGAGGCAGAGGACAGAGTAGGGAGAGGAATAGATAGTAATCAGCATAAACATAAGACTGAAAATAATTGATTCCCTAATTGGTCATCATGCAACTAATTTTGCTCCATTTTCCAGGTATTTGGTCAGTAATATTTTTTTGTATATGTAAGTTAGCTGAAGGAGGGAAAGCAAAACGGAACATCTAAGAACTGGTGACAAACACATAGATTGTAGAAAAATTTATGTACTTTATTATGAGGGTACTTATACCCTCTTGCATTACAAGAGAAGTCAAGAAGTTGTGTAACTATATAATTATTTATTTTCCAGTTGTTTTTTCTTAACACTTCACTAAATAAGGGTCTTTGCAGAGTACTCAGAACTTATTTCCATTTTCACTGTTGGAAGCATGGATATTTTGTAAATGTTATTAGGTACAGTGAGTAAATAAGCATATGTCATCATATTCTTGGTATTGTCACTATTGGTATTGTCACTTCATAATTTTATATTGTTAATATTATAAGAGATTCTTATTTAATTTGTTGGTTTTCTTTTTGGTGGATTTTTGCTGCCAAGAGAATTATGAGACAATATGAATGGTTATTCAATTCATCATTTGAAATTCTTGGATACATAATTGACTGTTGAAATTACACTTTGCTTGTAAGTAAATTCAGATACATTTTCTTCACTTCTTTTGTCAAATAAGAAAAAGACAACCTTAGAAGCTAAGCACTCTGTCAAGTTTATATCACTATCATTTTAATTATGGAGATCTATTGCTAGTGTTATGGAAGTGTTGTCTTTCAATTTAAAGATCAAACAATAACATAACCCACTGCAGGGATCATAGTGTGTGGAGTACAGAGTATCCCAAATTTATGTGCCCACTTCCAGTTTGGACAGAGATGAGACCTACCTAACCAGGGAAGGCGGGTGCTCATTCTCTCAAAGGGTACACAGTGTCAAAATTGGAAGTGGGCATATCAGTGTAGAATTCCCAGTCCAGGACGCAAGCCCACTGGACTCTCTTTCTACCTGAGAAAGAGTTTTGCCTACCTCAAGGCAGGGTTTTTCTTCTGTCAAAAGTAACCATGGAGATGAAAACACAAGGAAAACATTTTAACCTACAGGCATAGGTAACTACTTCTTGAATTGGACTTCCAGAGTTCAGAATCAATAAATGGGATGGAATAAAATTTTAAAAGTTTTCTCAAAGAGATAATTCACAGCATGAAGAGAAAAACTGTGGATGACTAAAATCTTTGCTGGTTACTCTTTGGCCAAGATCTAATGTCCAGAATACATAAAGAAATCAAAACAACACCAAAAGAATAAGTAACACTTGAACTGAACAAACACTTCTCAAAAGAAGTACAAATGGCCAAGAATTACATGAAAAAGTGTTCAACATCTCTAGCCATTGGGGAAATGCAAATCAAAACCATGCTGAAATCCTCTCTCACTCCAGTCATAATGCCAATCATCAACAATACAGATGACAATGGTTGCTAGAGAGGATGCAGGGAAACAAAGAACTCCTATACATTTCTGGTGGGAATCTAAATTAGGGAAGCCACTATGGAAATCAGTATGGATATTCCTCCAAAAACTAAAACCTGAACTACTATATAATCCAGTTATTCCATGTTTCCATATTTATCCAAAAGAATGTAATTCATCATAGTATGGAAATATATGCATACCCATGTTTATCAAAGCTCAATTCACAATAACAAAGTTATGGAATCTGCCTCAGTGTCTGTCAACAGATGAATGGATATATACATATTATAAATTTATATATATATATATATATATATATATATATATATATATATATATATATATAATAAATTTCCATTATGTATATACCATATATACATAATGGAAATTTATTCATCCATAGAAAAATAATTAAATTATGTCATTTTTAGGAAAATAGATGGACCTGGAGAGTATGACATCAGATTGAGTAAGATATGTCAGACTCAGAAATTCTGAGAGTACCGTTTGTTTTCTCACATACTTAGAAGCTAGTAGGAAAAGATAGGAAGAAGAGAAAAATAAAGAAAAGTAAAGGATATCATGAAAGTAGAAGGGACACTAATAGGGTGGAATAAGGAGTTCATGGGGAGGATCCAGGGAATGGAAGTTGTTAGAGTCTGTAAACAAGTCAAGATGGCGACTGGCATTTTGCGAGAGGGAGTGGTTTGTGAAGTAACGCCAGTGAGCCATTTAGTGTGGAGATTCCTTATTGGTTGACTGCTGTATCTAGTTTATGTTAATTAGGATAAGCTGTGTGGAATGTATATATACCCCTCCTGTCCTACAATAAACGGCTCCCACTCCTGCTGTATCAATCTACACAAGTTGCTCGTCATCCCCCGGTTAGTTTGCTGCAGCCGGACTGCAGCAGGAAGTAAGGAAAGGTATTAGGAAGTAAAATTGATCAAAATTATATTATTTTCATGTGTCAATGGGTCACAATGAAACTTGTCATTATTTATAATTAACACTCACCAACTAAAAATAAGTAGCCATGATGAGGACATGTAATGTTTTTCAGTATGTGTAAACATCTCATGAAGAGAATGGGAGGTACAAGCCAGGGGAGGTGGTGCATGCCTGAGACTCCAGTGGCTCAGGAGACACAGGTCAAAGCCAGACTCAGCAAAAGTGAGGAACAAAGCAACTCATTGAGACCCTGTATCTAAATAAAATACAAAATGGGGCTGGGTATGTGGCTCAGTGGTTGAGTAACACTGAGTTAAATCCCTAGTACCCCTCTCCCTCCTGCAAAAAAGAAAAAAAAAAAGATAGGAGGTTCAATTCTGTTTATTACTTTATGCCCTGCTATATAGACATGAATTTAATAATGTAAAAATATTTAAATGCCTGCAAAATATTCATTGTTTGCAGAATTAATTGACATACAGTTAGTTTGTTTCGAGATTTTATTCCTTTATTTATCTTTTGGATAAAACAAAGATAAAAAGAATCACATGAACGTCAATCAGAATTTTATTGCATCTTAAATGAAAATGCAAAACACAATTGCACTATTAGCAAAAAGTGGAAAATGAATATTTATATTTAACTCATTGTATGTTATGAGAGATTAAAAATATGGCTATGAACCAAAATTATGGAGCCAGTATTTATTCAGTATCAGATAGTCTGACCATGATCCATACTCTAAACATCTAGAAAATCACAATGTCTTAAGGAGTGAACATGTTTCTCTATTAGTCTATGTTGGAAAATCAAAAAACTGCTCATCACAAAAACAAGTTAGGAAAAAATTGTAAGCATTGACACAACATGGTCAATGTTGTGTCTAATCTTGTGACTAATTTCAATGTTGTGTCTAATTTCTGAGTCTGAAATATCTCACTAATCTTCAACATAACATCAACATTTATAATATAAAAATATATACAGTTTCAATAATTTTTCAGATAAATATTCCTCATTGACAGTTTGCTATTCCTGCTCATTCTCTCCTTTTTCTCAACCCTTATGGATCCAGGTTGGATTTTTTAAAGGTGAGAATTTGTTTCAACTTTTTTCATCCTTGCTTCAGGAAGGTGGTTTTGCAGAAGGTCCTTATAAGAGAGAAGCCAGATCCTGTTTCAGGCTGATGAGATGATCCGGAGTTTTACTTGTGAACTGTGTTACTTTTATTTCTCACGAGTAAATGTAACTGTAGGATTATGGATGGTACAGAGTGTACTTCTACTCCATGGAGAGAATATTTCAGCAGATATCATTTGTGTGTGGGTTTCCTCATTGAACTATTTCCTCTGCTTCTGGAAAGGAAGGCAGGCCAAGGAGACTCCACTGTCAGACTGAGTCCTCTGATTCCACTGTTAGAAACAAAGAACTGGACTTTGTGTTTCACATGAACCCATTATCTTTCTACTCTTCCTAAGAAGTGAAGTTATTGGGGCTCTGTTTGTGTATCCTTCTGTCTTCCTATTTGATTTCTGCTTATGAAATTGCTTCCAATTTTTTAACTTTTTAACTTTTTATGTAATATGGATTCACTGAGGAAAAAAGGAGGGAAAAAAGGTGTCAGGAGATCCTTCATTCAATCTCACTTTATGTCAACAACTTGCATAACAGTAGTGAAATACAAAAATCTAAGAAGGAATTAACATTGGTGCAATCCACTGAGTTTCTACAGATGTCACCAGCTGTACATGAGCTCATTTGTGTATACTTTGTTGTTTTATCACACTCTTATCACAGTCAAAACTCAGGATTGTGTCAACCCTAGCAGGTTCCTTCATGCCACCTTTTTATATCCATGCCCTCCCCCAGTTATATCCCTGGCAATAAGTGTTTCTCAATTTCTATATTTACGTTATTTACCGATGTGATATGAATAGACTCATAGATGTATTTAAGACTGGTCTATTTTATACATTCTAATTCCCTTGAGATTCATCAATGGTAACTTAAACAAATACCTTATTCTTATTTATTGATAGTTGGTTCTATAATACGGATATAGTACAGTTTGTTTCACCCTAGTCATTAAATTGTTGGGTTATATCCACTCTTCTTTTTTTTTTAGAGAGAGAGAGAAGAGGGAGAAATTTTTTTAATATTTATTTTTCAGTTTTCGGTAGACACAACATCTTTATTTTATTTTTATGTGGTGCTGAGGATCAAACCCAGTGCCCCATGCATGCCAGGCGAGCGCCTTACTGCTTGAGCCACATCCCAGACCATCACTTTTTTTACTATTACACACAAAGCATATTTGGGCAATATTAACCTGTGGGCTATTCTGAACAAATCTATTATGCATATTAACATACAAATTTCTAGCCAGGTGCTGTGGCACACACCTCTAATCCCAGCGGCTCGGGAGGCTGAGGCAGAAAGAACCTGAGTTCAAAGCCAGTAAAAGCGAGGTGCTAAGCAATTCAGTGAGACCCTATATATAAATAAAATACTAAATAGGGCTGGGGATGTGGCTCAGTAGTCTAGTGCCCCTAAGTTCAATTCTAGAACCACCCCATTCCCCGATATACATATATATATATATATATATATATATATATATATATATGTAAAAAGTGTCTATTTCTCTGGAGTAAATGCTCAGGAGCCAAATTCCTGGATCATTTGCTAAGTGTCTTTCAGTTTTAAGAGAAACTTCCAAGCTATTTCCCAGAATAGCTGTACTACTTTGCACTCTCAACAGCAATATGAGTGTAATGTGGTCATCTTGTAAAGGCAAATAGGACCCATTCCCAATGTGTTGTTTGGATGTTGACACTGATGATGCTGTATATGCACATCAAGGCTTTGCAAATGCTTATTTCTTATGGAATTGAGATTGTTGGAAGGGGCAGGTAGTGCCCTTCTAGGAGTTGTAAACTGGTCTTGGGAAAATAAGGAAAGCAGACTGCTTGAGGACTTTTTATTTATTTATTTATTTATTTATTTATTTATTTTTACTGTGATGAGGGAGTAAGCATGAGGTGAAGGTTCCCTTGCATTGTTCAAATCTCCCAGTGCCAAAAGAAGGAATATCTAGGCTTTATTAGCTTACTCACGTGTAGAGGAAAGGATAAAGAGGAGGGTAAAGTTCAAAAGCTATTAGTAATCATTGTTTTAAAAAAATGGAGTCAATCACCTTACTAAAATGAATGATCCAGGTTCTCCACATCCTCACAGTCTTTGGTGTTATCACTACAGTTTTTTTTTTTTTTTTTTTTTGTGTGTGTGTGTGTGTGTGGTGTGTGTGTTTGTGCATTTCAGGCATTCTGATGGGTTTATAGTGAGCTCTCATTGTGAGTTTTGATTTGCCTTTTAATAACAGTAGGTGATGTGAGACATCTTTGTATATACCTACTTGCTATCTATATTAGTATTCCTCTTTGTTGAAATGTTTGTCCATGTCTTTTCCACATTTTCTAATTGAATTGTTTGAGCATGTATTTTTTTACTTATTTAAAATGTGAAAAAAGGAATACTGGGATGTACTTACCATGCAAATGCAAACAAATGAGACAATTACAAATCCATTCATCACTCTTTCCCAATTTTAAACATTTGATGTTTTAGTTTAGTGATATGTTAAATAATTTAGGGAGTTTTGAATTATCTTCAGTACAGAAACCCCCCTTAAGATCAATTTAATCAGTTCAAATTACCTTATAGAGCTACTAAGTACATGTTATATATTAGTATTCTTATGATCACTAATCCTCTTGCTAGAGTTTCTGTTGTGCCTAATTTTTTCCCCTATTGTGTGATTTTTTTCCAGGTTTTTTTGAGTGTTATCATCCTTGTTAGTCTTTACATTTGGAAATGAGTGCTTGGTAACTATAATTTATTGGCAATTTGCCTGAAAACAAAACATTTGAATCCTACTTACTTCTTTATAGATTTTGCTCAACTTTTTCTTTTCTTTTTTTTTTTTTTGATACCAGGGAATGAAATCAGAAACACTCAACCTTTGAGCCACATCCCCAGCCCTATTTTGTACTTAATTTAGAGACAGAGTCTCACAGAGTTGCTTAGTGCCTCACTTTTGTTGAGGCTGACTTTGAACTCAAGATCTTCCTTCCTCAGCCTCCCAAGCCACTGGGATTATAGGCATTCACCACCATGCCAGGCTGCTCAAATATTTTAATGCAATGAATTTAGCTATGAAAAAGGTTCAGTTTATCTTATTATTTTTTACTCCCTTGCATTTCTCTACCTGAAGACTTTATGTTTGAAAAATTGTACCATATGTCTAGAATGTATATCAAAGTTGATCATTCCAAGTCAATATTTTTCAGCAACATTGAAAGTATTTTGTTATCTGGTAATATTAGTATGCTTTGTGTTATCATAAGAAAGTATCTGAGGCTTGATAACTTCATTAAGAAAAGAGGTTTTTGTGGGCTCACAATTCACAAGGTCAAAGATCTATGTTCTGCCCCTGCTGATGGCCTTCTTGGCAGTTCCAAAGAGGCACATCACAGAACAAGAGACAAGGAGTGTATATGTCT
The DNA here is from genome assembly GCF_048772815.1 of Callospermophilus lateralis. Classification (NCBI taxonomy): domain Eukaryota; kingdom Metazoa; phylum Chordata; class Mammalia; order Rodentia; family Sciuridae; genus Callospermophilus; species Callospermophilus lateralis. The sequence goes on along the minus strand of NC_135307.1, from coordinate 40,202,120 downwards.
GTTTCTTTTGTCATCTGCCTGTCTATTCTTTTAAAGGCACATGGAGTCAATCATAGTGATTCCCCCTGAAAATCCTATTCGATATTAATCATCCCTGAAAACCTTATATCTAAACACCATAGTCAGATTAAATGCTCGTTCTCTTAATCCTCACAATATCATCTATACATGTCAATACATGAACCCATTGGGGATATACTCAGACCATAACTGAACCATAACATTGCCGCAGTCTCTGGCTGGGCACGAATCACGAGTCTCCACACAGCTTGTAGATTCAAACAGCAATTCTTTATTCCCGATCTCACACCGGCCGTCTACAAACACGCTCTGGGGGAATCCACGTTCTCTGCCCAAATCCACTCTCTGCCCAAATCCACACTCTGCCCAAATTCACTCCTCCTGGGCTTCTGTCTCCCAAAATATACGTCTGACCCTAAGCACTCAAGAGGAACTCAGCAGCAGGATACGCCCTATTCTAAAGGAGGAACACCCTAATCTCCTATTATGCTAAACTGCCCTATTCTAAAGGGGGAACACCCTAATCTCCTATTATGCTAAACCGCCCTATTCTAAAGGGGGAACACCCTAAACACGGATCCTGCCCTAGTCCTTGAGCAAGGTCACCTTTCAGAAGTCCTTCCACTAGACAGCATGGGAGTAAGCTGGCAAGGAATTTGTCATACCTACTTGGCTGATGGCTCCCAGCATCTCCCCCCTTCTGATTAATTAAACAACGAGTAATGTGGCTTAAGGACCGTGCCTGGTAGGTTGTCCAGTTCAACATATGGCTCTTACCTGTCATTGGAAAACTGACCTTTAGGCGTCAGCCTCCTGTCTTAGGTTGATACCACTGCAACTGGATCATACCCGTCACTGACTACCGGTCCAGCATACAGCCATACTTGTGGATAGGTCTATGCACCAGGGGGGGGGGGGTGAGGTTCTTTGCCTCACCTCTGTTGGCCCCCAAATTTGGCCTTGGTGCCAGTGGGGGAGTGAGGTTAATGTGGCTTAAGGACCGTGCCTGGTAGGTTGTCCAATTCAACATAGCATCTGTTATTTCTGCTAACTGAATTCAGCCAAATTATCATTTCTAACTTGGCATTCATTTTTATTTTCAAATTTTTGAGTCATTAATTCAGGAAGATCAAGAAACTTTTGCTAAATATCCTTTTTTTGTATTAATAAATATTAATATCTTCTGTTTCATAACTGAAAATATTTTATCATTGTTAAGCTATTAAAACTTTCTTCAATGTCATTAATTTGCTTTTGAGTTTTATCTATTTTATACTGATTCTTTTTCATTTTCAGTTTTTACAAGTTTATGTACCATTGTTTCTGTATTTGGTAATGTAGAGTTTCAAACTATTCATGGTCATTTACTACACATTCAACACTTTCTCCCTTAAATTTGAATAGTTGAAAATATACTTTTGTAAAGTCTTTGATAGCACTTAAAATTCTATGAGCTGAATCTTAATTTGAGGCTGATTCTCCTCTTCCTCCTCCTCCTCCTCCTCCTCTTCTCCCCTCTCTCCTCCTCCTACTGCTGCTCCTCCTCCTCCTCCTCTTCTTCTTCTCCTCCTCCTCCCCCTCTCCTCCTCCTCTTCCTCCTCCTCTTCTTCTTCTCTTCCTCCTCCCCCTTTCCTCCTCCTCCACCTCCTCCTCTTCCTCCTCCTCCTCCTCCTCCTCCTCCTCCTCTTCTTGTCTTCCTCCTCCTCCTCCTACCCCCACCCCTCCTCCTCCCCTCTCCTCGCCCTCTTCTTCCTCCTCCTCCTCCTCTTCTTCTTCTTCTTCTCCTCCTCCTTCTTCTTCTCCTTCTCCTTCTCTCATCTTCTCTTAAAGGTTAAAATATGAGCAAAGGATGCTTGGACCCTGAAAGAATGAGTATGGTGCAGCAGAAGACTCAGCTCTATCAGCTTTGAAGGTCAAACATTATAATTTCCTCCCACGCCTAATTAATGCCCATCTGTTTTGTACATCTTTTTCACCAATGTGAAATTCCTTGGGCTTCAGAGAGTCTTTAACCACCTCAGTGGAGTCCTAGAAACATAGCTTTTCCAATAGGGCTATGTGGGCATGCTTCTTCCCCTCTCATCAATTCTCTAATTTCTACTCCCCAACACACAAGTATAAAGTTAATAAAGGGTTGTTGCAACTTCAGAAAGGATTACAAAGGTTAATGACTTGATGCACATACCCCAGGGTTGATAACTATTTACTTTGAAACAAGGAAAGCAGTGGCTGGAATGCAGTTTCTCTCTGCACCTTGCACTCTGGCATTCAGCACACCTTTCAGTTTATTATTTGGGTGGGACACTGGGGAAGAGAGAAGATGCAGGGTGCTTCCATTTGTGTCTACCTTTGATAATAGTCCTTCGCCTCTAACTCCGTCAGCTACCAAATATATCTCTGTAGTATATATCTAGGAGGGAGAAAACACACACACACACACACACACACACACAGCCAAATGGTTCCATTGGACGTAATATGAAGCACACATAAGTCATGTCCTTCCATGTCCTCTGACTTCTATGAGCTGCAAATTGGATCTATTGAACGAGGTGTTAGTTTGCTTATATAAGGATTAGCATCAGTTCAGGGTCAGTGTCTAATAATGACCAAATCTGGGAAATTTATATTATCTTAGAAAAAAATCGCAGGTCCTTTTGAGGAAGAATGGGTAGACGAAAAGTAAGAATTGCACCTGTGCCTGCATTGCAGATCCCTGCCTTACAAAACCTTGTGTCTGGATCTACAAATAGAATAACTTAGAATTTGCTAAAAGCCATAATATCCGTTCTGACAACTCAGTACTAAGTGTCTGTCCATTGGACTTAGAAGCTTGTTACATACTAAACTTTGTCATCTGCTCATATATTTTCCTATGTACCCTATGATCAAATAGTGACTTCTATAGCTCATTTTAGGTCAGGGTTTCTCAGTACTAACACTGTTGGCATTTATGGTGATGGGCTGTCCTGTGAGTTGTGGGTTGTTTGGAAACATTATTGTTCTCTATTCACCAAATGACAATAGCATACATCAACTTTTTTCCCATTATGACAATCAAAAGTGTCTCCAGACATTGCCAAATGTTCCCTGAAGGCTAAAAGCTGCAGCTGAGACCCACGTGTATGGGTCAGAGTACTCTGATTAGTATCAAAACCTTGAAAGACACCATGACTGACAGCGAACAGACCCCACTTGGCCTCTACCAGTTTGTTTTCATTTATCTACATACTACATCCTTGCCTACATGCGCTGCTCTCCTTGCCTACATACTTTCAATAACTTGGTAAAGGAGACTTACTCTTACCCATGACCAATGGAAGAGAAAATTTTGTTTAGGAAGCATCTGCATTAATTTCACACATTTCAACATTTCCATTTCTATGAGTCTCACAGTCATTCCTCTAGAGTGGACAAGGAAAACTGTCACATCGCAACATCTTCAATTGTTGCCACTGTTGATGTCAGGCTTCAATTAAACAGACTGACTGAGCAAAGCTGGAAAGTCAAAATTATAATGTCCGGCATAAGAATAAGTGTTAATTACCATAAAATTTTATTTTAATGGAGATTCCTGAGGTCTTGTTTATGTGTTCTTAAGTCCTTAGGTTGAAAAATGCCCAGGAATATCTAGCTTTAAGAAATATGTCACATGCTTTGGAGGTACGTAGTCTCAGAACCACATTGGACTAGGGAGTTATTTCATCATTTTATTCCTCAATATGTTGTCTTGTGAAAAAAAATTATACATGTAATTTACATTTAAATTAGGAAAGTTGGAGTCCAGGGAACTCAGATTTAATTAAGAAAACATATAAAAATACACATTAAATGTAAAGGGTAAAGCAACATCTCATTTCTGGTGTTTCGTTCTTTGTGCTTTACAAGCTGGGACCTATGCTGCATTGCAGCTGGCATTAATGCTAATGTTGCATTTTGTCCCTGGGTAGCTTTGGTGTCTTATGGTATCACTTCTGGGCCATTCTTAACTAAGCCTATTGCATCACCACTAGAGTTTAGGTTCTGTGGGACATAGAAGAAGGTGATCTGTGGGTACATTCTGCCATGTGAGACTTTTGCTCTGATTTCTAAATGTATACCAAGGCCTTACTTATTCTGTTTGTTCTATAATTCTTTTTTTTCCCTCTCCCTACTTGGACATTTTCTTTTAAAGAACTTTCTTCTGTATCTACCATTTCTAATTGACTTATTTTCTCCATGCTTTCCATTTCAGATTTCATAGATAGGTAATGATTAATCAAAATAACTTTTTTTTTTTTAACTCCAGACAACATGAGTTCATTCTTCTATCTGTTTGTCATGTCTGTGATAGAAACCAGGGCTAATCTAACAAGTTATTCCTGGGGCATGTCCTGTACATAGGGCCCACACTATTTGTAGAGTGCATAGATAGAAAACTTTCGTTTAGAAATCACTGCCCTGTCAATTACCATGACAGAAAGTTTAACTTACTTATGAAAAAAGAGGAAAAGACTATGCAATATGCCATAAATTTTCTATGTCCTTTTTTTTGCAAGATCATTCTTGAGGCTACACTCCAGTGTCGGAAGAATATTCTGAATTAAATTTGAACAAAATAACAAATTCTATTTGCTTTGGAAAGAATTTGAAAATTTTTCACAAACTGAGGATCCAAAAGCAGAAAAAAAACTACTATATGTGAATCTGGAACCAAGAAAGGATATTATGATGAAAGCAAAAGTGGCACTGACTTATATAACTAGGCACATTTCTTTCATAGGTGTATTCAAAATTGGCAGATGAGAGGGCTAGCTAGGTTTATAGATGAATATTAAGGAGGATATCCTTAATCTTCTCATTTGAGCAAAGCAGGTGTAAGCTCACCAGAACTCTAAGTTAAAAAAAAAGGAAGCAAATGCAAAAAACAATAGACTATGTTATAATAGCACTTTTTCAGATAGGACAAATATGAAGTGTTCTTTCAAACGACATTGACTAGTATACGAAGCTAAATTATATTTGAAATAATAATGGATAGCACATTTTTACAGTAAGAATTCATTTAAACCCATTTAGTAAATTCAACTCATTTATGATTAATTTGTGTGTGTGTGTGTGTATGCATTTAAAACCTTCGATGGTACCTCACAGCCTGTCCCCCAAAAGGAACAAATTGACATTTAAATTTTCACAAGCATTCCCACTGATAACATTTCTCAGTTCATATGGAAGAGAATTAATGAGTTTAACAAGCTTTTCATCATTGATAAGGAACAAGCAGGAAAGAGATTAGAAATAAAGTCAGAATATATGGTCTCCAGAGAGGAAATATTTTCATCTGTAGATTAGATTATGATACTGATACTGTGATACTTTACAAACACAGGTTTGGCTGATGGACCAGGGGAATCGTCTGAGTCTAAAACCTTTGGGAATGAAATTCAGAAAAAGTGTCTATGACAATGATCTGCCCCTTTTGTAATCTGTTCTTTGTTATTGTGTTTAGATTGATAGTATGCTTTCTGCTAGACCAGTGGCCTATGACAACAGGCCAGGGAGATAACACTAAAGTGAGATTTTTGAAGACGGCAAACAAAATGTGTAGCAGATGAAAATGACAAGGCTGTGCTGATAACTGGCATAGTGAAATGGAACCATTCCCAGTGTCCCTTAACAATAACTGCAGCATCAGAATGTGCTATCCACAGGCATGTTGGTTACAGTGGGTGAGAAATTCCAAGTTCTGATAATCTTTCCTCCACTAACAAATCCATAAGTGACTTCACAGACTTAAATGAAGCTATCCCTTTTACTGTATAAATAATGTTTCTCTTTTCACCCTAATTTAGATACATACAATTTAAGGGTTTCAACAAAATTAATTTCAGTTTTATAATACATGTAATGCATATGGCGATGAAAGAGTGTTGCATATGGGTACGTGTGTTTTGCTGCAAATCTATTGGTCCATCAAAATTCATACTTTCCAAACGATAAAATTTTCCATATTCACCATAATGGAAAATCATTCCACAATTATTAATTGAGAACCTGTTTTATGTAAAATACTAAATATTCTACTTTTGAGGTTATAAATTAATCCCACGGTTCCCATAGGATTATTTATTTCTATGAAAAAATTAAAATGTCTCAGTTCACATCAATATACCCACCATACTTGTATATTTGAGATAGATTGTCTTCATGTAGCTAAGTCAGCAATTCAAGAAAAAATGTTAGATAATCTAGGCTTAAAAAATATTCCATTATGGGGGCTCGGGATATGGCTCAAGTGGTAGTGCGCTCACCTGGCATGCGCGAGGCACTGGGTTCGACCCTCAGGACCACATAAAAATAAAATAAAGATGTTGTGTCCACTGAAAACTAAAAAATAAATATTTTTTTAAATATATTCCATTATGGAGAATATATATAGGGAAAGAAAAAAGTCCCTAATAACAATGTAATAATACATATTGATTTTTGACTGAACTGAAAGTAATGATCTGATAGAATGAACAGAAAATTTGATTTTCTTAAGAGGGAAGTGGCCTTATTTTTAAACACAATACTTTATTATGGTAAAAAACTATCATGCTTCACTTTTCATTGTTATTAGCTGACCTTTAAAAATGTTCAGTTATGAAGAAATTGATCTTGAAAATCTCTTCATTCTTTAGATTTCACAAACTTTAAATGTATAATTCTCACAAATAGTGTTTCTCTTGATTGTGAAATTCTCCTTGAAGTAACTGTTTCTAATTAATTATTCTTTCAAAAGGATCAATGCCTATTTTCTATTTCTCAGTTCATATGGAATGTGAATCCTTATTCTCCTGTTCTTTCCTTTTTGGCTATTTCTGTTAATACCATTAGTACCAAAGAAACTCTGTCTAAATTTTGAATTATATTGGAGTCCCTCATGATTCTGCATGCAAAAAAAATTTATGTTTTGTTAAGAATTATGAAAAAAGTGGGAATCAGAGGGTAGGAATACAATCCAGTATTTGTTCTCTTTTCCCCTAGCAACCTTGTGTGCTCATATATACCTGAGTTCCTGAGTTAGAGATTTATAAAATCACATAATCAGAAAAAACTTTAACAGCAAATTAAATTTCTTAAAATTAAATGTTAAATAAAGAATATTTTTGTGACAATTTTATAGTCAATGTTAAGAAGAGCTCAAGTGTCTTAACAAAATATTGTCTGTGAGACAAAAACAATTACCCAGAGCTATAGAGAGAGTTTTAAAGATAAATATTTAAAAAAAAAATCTTTGTATTTCCATAACAGAAAACAGTATGGAGTTCCTCTAAAAATTAAAAAGAGAACTACCATTTGATTCATGAATCCAAGTTCTGGGTCTATACCCAAAGGAAATGAAAGCAGAAGAGATATCTTTATTCCCATATTTATTACAGCACTAGAAATGGAAACAACCTAAGTGAATAAATAGATTTTTTAAAATGTGGCTCATATACACAAGCTAATCCTATTCATTCATAAAAAAAAATGAAATCATGTCATTAGCAACATCATAAGTGGAGCTACTGACCATAATGTTGAGTGAAATAAAGGAGGCACAGAAAGACAAGTGCCATATGATCTCATTCATGTGGAACTTAAAACTGTTGATCTGGTAGAGGTTGAGAGTAGGAGAAGGTAGGGGAAGAGATGGGGAGAATTTGATTGATGGGTACTAAGTTACACTTAGGAGCAAGAAGCTGTGGTACAAATGCACAGTTAGGAGGCTACAGATAACAATAATGTACTTTAGATTTCAGAAAGCTAGAACAAATGATTCTTAAAGTTTTCACCACAAAAAATATTATTCATGTTTGAAAAGATAAACATGTTTAACTTAACTTAAACATTACACAATATATACATGTAAAAATATTTCATGGTATCCCATTAATATTCATCTTTTTTTTTTAAAGAGAGAGGTGTGTGTGTGAGAGAGAGAGAGAGAGAGAGAGAGAGAGAGAGAGAGAGAGAGAGAGAGAGACAGTCAGAGAGAATTTTTAATATTTATTTTCCAATTTTTGGCGGACACAACATCTTTGTTTGTATGTGGTGCTGAGGATGGAACCCGGGCCGCACGCATGCCAGGCGAGCGTGCTACCGCTTGAGCCACATCCCCAGCCCTAATATTTATCTTTTATGTTTTTATGTATCAATTAAAATTTTTAAAATTAGTAAAATGAATATGATGGACATTATTATCCAAAGTACATGTATAAAGACATGAATTGGAATAAATATACTTTGTATACAACCAGAGATAAGAAAATTCTGCTATATACATATAATAAGAATTGTAATGCATTCTGCTGTCATATAGAAATTTTAAAAATTAACTAATAAGAAAACTAAAAAATTAGTAAAATGAAAGAAAAATTACAATATAAAAAGGAAAATGTCCAAAAGTATTTTTAACTGTCATATATATATATATATATATATATATATATATATATATATATATATTAGTAGTGGAAGTCAATTAGATTAAAAAAGGTAAGTAAAAAGGATCAAATCACTTGAAGTCTCATCTCCATAAATAATAGTATCTGTCCAGGCATGTTCTTGTGGGTATGAGTACACATTTACACATGCAATGATATGAAATAAACTTAGTAATTCCTGGGAATCCATATGACCTAGGTAATGGACAGATTCATATATAACTTTTAAAAACGTCTGAATTCAGGAAACATGAACTTAAATGATGTAGTCCTTAATGATTTTATTCCTAAAACTTCCTACCTGGGGTGTGGAGGCTTGGAGAAGAAAAATAAAGAGAATTTCCTATGCATTTTCTACATCCTGCCTTCTTTCTGATATTTCCCAGTCAGGAAAACTGTCAGAAATGTCTTCTGTGCTCTCCTGTCCACGGGATTGCAGTATGGACTATTATTCCCTTTCTTAGTTCCTTACTTGTCCTCACATGCCATTCATTCTGTAAGTATTCCTCAGAGATACTTGGTGTCTTTTAGCTCTTCTAGTTATAAGCCACTGTTATTTTAATTGGGCTTTGTTGATGTGGTTGTAGTCTATTTCTATTGCTTAAGCCACCACCCATATGTAGCATTATGTTTTGGCAGCACTAACAGACTAATATGCCTCTAGTTAAGCTAACAAAGAAAAAGGAACAACAACAACAACAAACAAGTAGCATTATCTGAAATGAGATGGGGTTATCACTACTGATCATAGAGATTAAGAGGATAATATAGAAGCTCTGCAAACAACAATTTTACCACAAATTTGATAATTTTGGTGAAGTAGATTAGTTCATTGAAAGACATAAAAACCAAATTCCACATAAGAAAGCAAAAACAGGGCTGGGGCTGTGGCACAGTGGTAGAGCAATTGCCTAGCATGTGCAGGGAACTGGGTTTGAACCTCAGCACCACATAAAAATAAAATAAAGGTATTGTGTCCAACTACAAATAAAACAAAATATTTAAAAAAAGAAAGCATATGCAAACTGCATATTGCTATATCAATTAAAGGAATATACTCAATAATTAATAACCTTCTGAAAGAAAACACTATGCCCTGATGATTTCCCTGCTAGATTTATCAAACATTTAAAGAAGTTATTATACTTGTTCTCAAATATCTTTCAGAAAATAGAAGCAGAAAGGATATTTCCTAATTCATATTATATGTTATCCTAATAATCAAACCAGATAAAGATATTATAAAAATGTACAGACCAATATTTCTCATGAATGAATATAAATGCAAAAATTATCCCTAAGTATTAGGAAGTTGTATCCAACATTGCATATATGAATTATATGCCAAAACTAAGAGGGATTTATTCCAAGTATACAAGATTAGTTCAACATTCAAAAATGAATCCACATAATCCAGAACATCACCTGGTAAAAGATGACTATATGATCATGTCAATTGAAGAACAAAAACCTTTTTGAAAATCCAAAGCTCAGGGCCTGCAGTTGTTGCACAGTGGTAGAGCACTTGCCTTGCTTGTGTGAGGCACTAGATTTGATCTTCAGCACCACATAAAAATAAATAAATAAAACAAAGTTATTCTGTCCATCTACAAGTAAAAAAGAAAAAGTTTTTTTAAAAAAATCCAAAGTTCACTTATGATAAAAAAACTCTCAGCAAAGCAAGAATACAAGGAAACTTCCACAATTTGATATAGAACTTCTATATCAAACACTACCACTAGCATCTCATTTAAAGTTGAGGAACTGAATTCTTTTCTCCCTATCTTATAAAAGAAAATGGAAGAAAGATCCTCTGATCATTTGTATTCAAAACCATATGGACAGTTCTTGTTAGTGAATATATGAAAAGAAAAATAAATAAAAAGGGAAAAGATTATTAAAAAGGAGAATTTGCTTACTGGGAGGAGACTTGATTGTCTATGTGGAAAGCTCCAATAAATTAATAAACAATCTCTTGTAAGTCATAAATTAGTATATCAAGGTTACAAAATATACAGTTAATACACAAAAATCAATTATTTTATTATATACAATTAGAATCTAAACAACTGGAATTTGAAAATATTAAATATCTTCTTCAATAACATACACAAAAATCAAATACTGGGCATTTGTCTAACAATATAGGTATTGGATTTATATACCCAAAACTATGAGTCACTGATTAAAAAGAAATCTCAAGACGTACACAAAAGAAGAGATATTTTATGCCTGTGAATTGGAAGCCTCAGTAGTGTGAATATGTCAGACCTTCTGGTGTTTTAATAATGATCTTTACAACAGTGATCTGGACCTCACCATGTCTATGACACATAGACACATGACAAAAACAATAGAAAGACCAAGAGTGGACCCATAAGACAGCAAATCTTTAACCAAAGAAAGACTATTCCATAGAGAGAGGATATTCAAAAAGAACTTTGGACAATTAGACGTTGATATACAAAAGAATGAACCTAGACACAGACCATACTCATTTAATAAAAATGTGTAGTACCTTGGGGCTGAGGATGTGGCTCAAGTGGTAACGTGCTCGCCTGGCATGCACGGGGTGCTGGGTTCGATCCTCAGCACCACATAAAAATAAAATAAAGATGTTGTGTCCACCGAAAACTAAAAAATAAATATTAAAAAACTCTCTCTCTCTCTCTCTCTCTCTCTCTCTCTTTAAAAAGAAAAGAAAATGTGTATTACCTACATATAAAATGTAAAATTGTGAAATTTCCAGGAGAAAAAGGTGAAGATAGTGTATGTTTTGTTGGATATAGTGATAAACAGATAATTACAATATCAAAAACACAATATACAAAATTTTAGAAAGTTAAAAATAACCATTTTGTTAAGAAAACTGCTGAGAGTGAAAAGACTAACCATCTGTGTAGAGAAAATATTTGCAAAAACATATTTCTGATAAAAGACATATCTAAAATACATGAAGACACAGAGTAGAGGACATAGAGAATAACCCACAAAATTACAATTATCTTATCTTAGACAAAGGTGCCAAGAACATGCATCGGAGAAAAGATAGCCTCTTCAACAAATGGTGCTGGGAAAACTGGAAATCCATTTGCAACAAACTGAAATTAAACCCCTGTTTCTCACCATGCACAAAACTTGTGGGTTAAGGACCTAGGAATTAAATCAGATACTCTAATAGAAGAAAAAGTAGTCCCCAATCTTCATCATGTGGAATTAGGCCCCAGCTTCCTTAATAAGACTCCTATAGTTCAAGAATTACAACCAAGAATTAATAAACGGGATGGATTCAAACTAAAAAGTTTCTTCTCAGCAAAAGAAACAATCTGTGAGGTGAATAGAGAGCCTACATCTCCGGAGCAAGTTTTCACCCCTCACACATTAGATAGAGCACTAATCTCTAGGGTATATAAAGAACTCAAAAAGCTAAGCACCAAAAAAAACAAATAACCCAATCAAAAAATGGGCCAAGGTCCTGAACAGACACTTCTCAGAAGAGGATATACAATCAATAAGCAAATATATGAAAAATTGTACATCATCTCTAGCAAGTAGAGAAATGCAAATCAAAACTACTCTAAGATATCATCTCACTCCAGTCAGAATGGCAGCCATTATGCATATAAACAACAATAAGTGTTGGTGAGGATGTGGGGGAAAAGGTACACTCATACGTTACTGGTGGGACTGCAAATTGGTGCGGCCAATATAGAAAGCAGTATGGAGATTCCTTGGAAATTTGGGAATAGATCCACCATTTGACCCAGCTGTCCCTCTCCTCAGACTATACTCAAAGGATTTAAAAATAGAATGTGGGAGGCCAACCTTACGGGTGACTGAGTTACTCTCCCCAGCTGGGTGCTGAGGCGCTCAGTCACAGAAATGGGTGTGTCTTGCTACAGCCCCATGGGTGAAGCTATGCTCACCTGTTCCTTTGTAATATAACCCCCTGCCCAGTTTAGGATAGAATCTTCCATGGAAGTGCCTTGTGTGTGTCCCCTCCTCTTACTGTGCCCTCAGGTGTGGCCTACCCAGGTGTCAGTCAACCTGCTGACAGTGGACATCATGAAGATAGACTCAGCCCCTGAAACCTGACCCCTTGCCTCATTTGAATAGCTTCTCCTCAATAAAAGGGGTCAGCGCGTGCTCTGGCTCTCTCTCTTTCTGCGGACCCTTAAGGTCAGAGGAGCTGTCACAGCAACCCCAAAGAAAAAGGTATTTGTGTCTCTTGTGTGGTTATTTCGTGCAGCCCAGTTAGCCTAGTTTAATTAGAGTGACCCCTGAGCCTTTTAGTCACGAGAACAGAAACCCGGCAATAGCATACTACAGGGACACAGCAACATCAATGTTTACAGCAGCACAATTCACAATAGCTAAACTGTGGAGCCAACTTAGATGCCCTTCAGTGGATGAATGGATAAAAAAAAAAAATTTTGGCATATATACACAATGGAATATTACTCACCAATAAAAGAGAATAAAATCATGGCATTTGCAGTTAAATGGATGGTATTGGAGAAAATAATGCTAAGTGAAGTTAGCCAATACCAAAAAAACAAATGCTGAATGTTTTCTCTGATATAAGGAGGCTGATTCATAATGGGGTAGAGCGGGGGGAGCATGGGAGGAATAGACAAACTCTAGATAGGGCAAAGGGTGGGAGGGGAAGAGAGGGGGCAGGGGGTTAGTAAGGATGGTGGAATGTGATATACAGTATTATCCAAAGTACGGGTATGAAGACACAAATTGGTGTGAATATACTTTATATACAACATACTTTATATACAACAATATATACATATTACACATATGTGCTGTATATGTATACTAAGAATTGTAATGCATTTTGCTGTCACTTAGTTTTTAAAAATCAATTTAATTTTTTTAATTTAAAAAATAAAAATAAAAATTAGATAAATAAATAAATAAGTAAAATACATGAAGAGTTCTTAAAACTTAAAGAAAATCACTGAATTAAAAATGAACAGAGTGTCTCAATATAAGACTTTTTTTTTTTAGTCAACTTTTTTGGTTCTGTGACCAGAAGACCAGAAAATATTTAGAGGAAATGTTTATTTGGGCTAATAGTTGCAGAGGTCTCAGCTCATAGATGGCTGACTGCCTTGCTCTAACTCTAAGGAGAGGAAGAGCATCATGGAAGAAAGATGTGGAGGAGCAAAGCAGCTCCCAACATGACAATCAGGAAACAGAGAGAGACTAAGCTCTGCTCACCAGAGACAAAAAATATAACACAAAGCATGCTCCCAATGACTCACTTACTCTAGCCATACCCTACCTACAGTTATCACCCAGTTAATCTCTATCAGTGGATTAACACATTGATTAGTTAAACTCTCAACCCAATCATTTCAGCTCTATTGCTTGTTGCATTGTCTCTCACAAGATTTGGAGGGACACCTCATAGCTAAATCATAAAACTCCTTTTAAGTGAATGACCTGGTCAGGATGGCTGCATTGTCTTAGGATACAGACTAAGGTAAGAAGTTTGTTCACCCAGAAAAAGGAGGGAATAAGAAACCTTCTTGGAATGAGAGGGAAAAAAAGTAGGTACAGCATAGAGGAAACATATTTTTGACCCCTAACATAGATAAAGAAATAAGTAGCATTGTGGGAAGAAGATTGGCATCTAGAAAACCAGATACATTTGAATAAACTTAAGAGAAATAAGGTTTTTCATTTTTCCAAACACAAGTTTGGGAATATTTTAAGCTTCTTTAAATAAAATAATATTAAACAGGTTACCACCTCAGATAGAAGGCATGAAATGAAAAAAAAAAAAACCATAATGAGATGCTGAGGCAATTGTAATAACTCTCCAATTTCTTATGGCTAGATTAGCCCCATCAGGGTCTCTTAATTTCCACATGAACCTGGAAAAGTCTATGCAAATAGTTTAGACATCTGTGACCTCTCCTTTTGTCTGCCTCCAATTTCATGAGGTCATTTAGTGGAGTGAAGTGAACCCAGATAAAATTATGAATACACTGATTACTAAGGAAAGAATATATAAAGTTTCATGCCTAATATTGGGAGGCTAGACAGGTTAGGCCCAGCGAATTTCTCAAAGATCACCTAGGGATTTAGTAATAAAGCACCAGATACCAGACCAAGAAGCCACCAGGGACCAAAACTAGTAAATCTTTCAGTTGCCACACACTGTAAAAGTGGAGAAACACAAAAACAAAAATGAGCAAAAGAACCAGTTTTAGATGAAAGCAGGATAAATTTTCCAAGTAATGACCGATGAGCTTCAAGAGGACACACCTATATCTGAGCTCTAAATACCTCAAGTTGACAGTCATCATGCACACATCTGCATACCAAGTTGGATAGAAAGAGAGTGGACAGAGATGATAGACACTGTGGAAACCAGCACATTTAACCCTAATATTCTTTGTGAACTCAAAAATGATCGCATTAAAGAATAAATTAAAATACTTTTGCTCAATCGGAGAAGGAGGGCATTTAAGACCATTCAAATTCTTTTCTTTTTCTAAAATATTTTTTTTTAGTTGTAGTTGGACACAATACCTTTATTTTATTTATTTTTATGTGGTACTGAGGATGGAACCCAGCTTCTTGCACATGTTAGGTAAGTGCTCTACCACTGAGTCACAACCCCAGCCCCTTAAATTCTTTATTCAGTATATTGTAAAATAATTATACAAGATAAAGGAAGTTATAGAAAAAAAATTACAATATATACCTTGAAATCTTAAAGTTTAGCGTGTAAAATTTTGAGGACAGAATAAACTGTTCCCATATGGATTTTTTTTTCAGATACCTCTGAGTCTTTTAAGCAACCCATGGCAGTAGACAGATTAAAAAAGTATTTTGTTTGCTAGTTTTTTTCCCCAAAAAATGATTACAGAGACAAAATCTTTTCCCCCTGGTAAAGCACATGCTGATTAGTGAATTTAACTCATAAATTCCAGCCACTGTCCAACCTTTGTAAACTTGATCTAAAGTAGAGAGGTCATACCCTGCACAAACAAATAGAAGTTTCTATGATTTGAGTTTCATGAATAATATGTGGTCTCCAAATATGAAGTCCCCAAATTGCTAACTGAAAAGCCATATGTGGCCCAGATTTGTTCTACAATCATGATTTTGGTAAACTTGCTATTTAGTAAATTTATTTGGTTGCTAACATTTAAGAATTCAAATATTTCTTGCAAAATCTGAATCGTTGACTTTGGTTTTATTGCATGTCAAAACGGGCACATATTTCTGCATAGCGGAGAAATCATTTTCATGGAAAATTTACCTTTAGCTGCGGCAAAAAATATCAAGTTCACTGACAATCTCCATCACTGTCTACTATATTAGACTCAGTTTTCTCATTTATTTACATTGTTAACTGCTGACCCTTGTAGGCATCTGAATTTGTTGACCTTTGACATGGACCTTCATTTATGTGTTAGTATATCTATCTCTGTTCAAGTTTTACTTAAGTTCTGATGGAAAAAAAATCAGTTCCATGATATGGCACATCCTATTTATTGTTTAATATCAAAGAGCAGTCTACTCTGCAGTATTTCCATAACCCCACTAATCACAGGTTTTATACCAGCTCCTAGGTGCTCAGGAGTTCTCAGTCTGAGGTGGGGATTTAACTAAGAGGTCTTGAACTATCATGAGAATGTCTGATAAAGACTTTTTGTTTGTTTGTTTGTTTCCTGGTACTAGGAATCCAAACCACAGGTGTTTTACTACATCTCCAGTCCTTTTTATTTTACTTTCTTTCTTTCTTTCTTTTTTCTTTTTTCTTTTTTTTTTTTTTTTTTTTTTGAGACAGTTCTTATTAAGTTGCCAAGGCTGTCCTCAAACTAGTGATCCTCCTGCCCCAGCCTCTTGAGTTGCTGGATATGCACCACTGACTAATGAAAGCTTTTCTTATTTCAAAAGCAGTACTATTTTATTCATAATGAAAATTGTCAAAAGAGGTGGGGTTAAGGACAACTTTCAGTTCATCATATTATGAATGAAATTTTTATAACTACTTGTAGGAAAATAAGCAAATGAAGGAAATAAGGAGAGGGGAGAGGTGGCTCAACAGTAACTCAGCTTTATTCAGGAAAAACCTGTGGAGAGAGGCCTGGGGGTAGATATAGAGGCATGAAGAAGTGGGGGGATTTTTGCAGCCAGGTCATTGCTAAGATGTTATCAAGGAATGTTATCTTGGTTGTCACCTGTTCTTTGAGGCAGTCAATGGTCCAAGTTGAACCAGGTGTTTTCAAGATTCCAGTCTCAGATAGCAATTTCATTTCTTTGCATGATGATGAAGTATTATTGTTTTTTTTGTATTTTTTTTTTTTTTTGCATGATGATAGAGTATTGTCTGTGGTTTAAGGTCAGGCTGTCAGGAGACTGTGCAGTGACTCCTATTCTAAGATTCAGAATATGTTAAAAATGGCATTGCCTGTGTCAAGTTCTACTTAACACTGTTGAATTTATTGGATTTGCATACATCATTGAACCTGATCTGTCTGAAACATCCTCTTCAAATCACAGCTTTACAAAAACAAATGTATTCCCCAAATAACTCATCACCAACTCTTTCCTCTGACTTTCCAGCTGTGTTTTCAAAAACCACAGTAATAGATACTCAATCCACACCTTTTACCCTGCATTCTATAACCGGGAAGCCACAAAGACACTCTTAAGTTTAAATATAAAATTTAACCTAAGAGTTATTTGGACACTTCTTAAGTTAGGTTAATTAGTTATTTGGACACTTCTTAAATTAGACATTGATCTCCAAATATAACTCTTAAGAAATTATTTGGTTTCTTTCCTGGTTTAGGAACACTTTCAGTAAGACGTGTATGTGACCTACTAATACCTTAAAGAAGAACACAGATGTTAATTTGTTTTCTTAATGGGTCTCAAAATTTTTAAAGTGCAAGTACCCCAGAAAATGTCCCTAAATATCATATGTACACTTAGTTTCTTCTCCCAAAGTCAATATTTCATTGCAGCTATTTAACATCCACTGCTGTCTTGGTCAACCATGGAATATTCTCACCTCTTCCATTCTTCACACCATGCAAAATCCTTTTCTTCTTTCATTGATACCTGATCTTACAACTAATCTAAATTCTGGGGCTAGAGCAATTGTCAAGGAGAACAGAACTGTTAGGAGAATTACATAGAAAAAGTGATCCATATAGAATCCAGATTGTAGCCATGTGTAAAAATCTAAGTTATGAAAGTTATTAAAAAGAAAATAAACCAGTAGTGGTGGCATAGACCTGTAATCCCAGTTGGCTAAGGAGGCTGAGGCAGGAGGATCATGAGTTCAAAGTCAGCCTCAGAAATGACAAGGCACTAAGGAATTCAGTGATACCCTCTCTCTAAATAAAATACAAAAGAGGGTTGGGATGTAGTTCAGCTCAATGGTTGAGTGCCCCTGAGTTCAATTCCTGGTCCTCAAAAAGAAGAAAAGAAAAAAAAGATAAAGAAAAAATGGGAGTTCATATCCCACTTGAATCAAAGTGTGAAATATGATATATCAAGAACTATGTAATGTTTTGAACAACCAACAATAAAAATTTAAAAAATAAAATAAAATAAAATAAAAATAAAAATAAAACAGCTGGGATGTTAGAAGAATCTATATAGAAAAATAAATTTCTGACTGGGAGCAACCCCTGGAAAAAAAAAAGATAAAGAAAATAGTACCAACTGGTAAAGGAGAAAAAAAAATGAGGAAAAATATTGCAAGTAATTATGGATGTTATCTGAGAAGTTACTTAGGTTTCTTTATTAATGAGTTTTCAGTTTTATCCTAAATCTATGGCTTCCATCTGAGAATGGTGAAATAACATTGGAATGTCTGTATATTCTCTTTTTAGTGTATTTTCTCTCTCTGAGATCTCCTCTCCTTTACATCTGCTTATGCAAATACCCAGCTCTGTGCACATTACCTTAAGAGAGGTATGGGTCTCAGCAGGGCAGAAGAAAGACATGATTTAGAAATGCATGCTGCTTTTTGGTTTTGTTTTTAGTTTCCAAAACCTTTGCGTATTAGAATTTACTGTTGTTTTATTTTGTGGGAGTTCAAAGGAATGGAATATACATCATAAGCAAAGGGACTTGGCAACAAAAATGAAGAATACATATTCAAAAAAAAGCAAAATAAATCTCTCTCTTCCATGACGAAAAAGAAAGACAGAATGATATTCCCCTTAATCCTAGGTGATATACGATTGTCATAACAAAGTATCAGTGACTGAAATGGCTTATGTAACAGAAATTGATTTTCTCCTAAATCTGGAGGCTAAAAGCTTTAGATCAAGATGTTGTCACCACTGGGTCTTCTGCACCCTCTCTCCTTGGCTTTTGGATGGCTGTCTTCATGTGGTTTTCTTTCACACTTGTGTCCTAAAACCCTCTTTTATAAAGACACCTATCCTATTGGATTAGGGCCCACTATATAATCTCGTTATCTTAATAAGCACTTTATGGTTTCCATCATCCAATGCAGTCATATTCAAGGGTACTAGGGGTTAAGACTCTAACAAATGAATTTTGGGAAACATAATGTGGCTCATAACAAGTAAGTCTAAGAGTGGAATGCCACATGTCTTAAAAATAGGCAGTGCCACCAGAGCATGAATGGAGCATTCACCAGGAGGGAAACTACCTGGTATCTCTTGGCAAATATGTCCATGGGTGTGAAAATCCACCCAAGAGTGGGTTGCAATCAGCAGAAAGAAGATACCTGAGGAAATCTAAGCATCAGTGACAGAGTGTGTGTCTGCTGTAACTAGGTGATGGAAGACCAGATCATTTCCTTTCTCCAACATCTTGACAGCTACCGAGCACTGTGGGTTATGGGAATTTTGAGAACCAATGCCAAAACAAAACAAAACAACAACAGCAAAAAAAAAAAAAAAAGTTGTATTTTCCTCCAAGTGAAAGTCAGTACAGAATAAAGATTTGCTTTTAAAATTCATGACTGTTATATGTCTTATAAACTTAAATTTAGAAACTGAAATCAAAACCTGCAACATAATAAACATAATACATGTTTATTATAAATAAAACAGCAAATGAAGCTAAAAGGTGCTGATTTGAAAATGGTGTACTGGGCAATAAAGAGATATGTCCCTTAATCTTGTACTAATAGATGTGATGCTGTAATGTAACTACACTGTCAACTTTTAGTCCAAGGATCACGTGCCCATTGTCATAAGGCTCTCAAAGATCTTGTAGCTAATGTTTAGAAAAATTCCAAGAGAATAAAGCATGCACTAGTAAGAAAGGGATTAACTACAGACCATGTTGCCTGCTGGAGGCAGATAAGAGAAGGCAAAGATAACTTCTGACTCTTTTTGGAAACATTTTCTGTTTACAGGAAAATTGTGAAATCATTAAAAACTCAAACCAGAAGCAAATTATGCACATTATTGATTTCAAATAAATTTCAACTTGTGCTGCAATTGTTGAAGTTGAATTCCCAGTACGTTGAAGGCCAGAATCTTGATGAAGATATTCAAGGGAGGGAGTAGCTCCTCATAAGAACCTTCAGCATCTTTGACACCTTTATATCCAAGGAAGGTGATATTTGCCAGGATGGAAAACTCCTTTTCCCTTCCAACCTCAAAACCAACTCATCCCTGATAAATATAAGCATTCCCAAATTTGTTAAGGCCTAAGCCTTGTGAGAACTAAGGAGGAAAAGTCAAATAAAAAACTCATTGATTCTGTCTCTAAATACCATCCCAGTTATGAACCATATATTATTTACCAACATTAGAAAGATGCATCAGGTTGTATCTAATCAACATGAAATATGGCTTCCTCTAGACACTTTTAAAGCATCAAGTGATGCTTTACCCTTCAAATGAACCTGGTTATATGAGACATGGCTTAATATAACAAAAGTTGTATTCAAATGTACCAAAATCTTTATAAAATCTTTGCCAACCATTACCCCATCTTAGATGCTCAACAATTTCTTGAGAAGGTTATAATAGATTCCATTAGCTGCCAAAAGTTACTGCTGGTTGTAGAGTCTTTTTTAAAAAATATTTATTTATTTATTAGTTTTAGGTGGACACAATATCTTTATTTTTTATTTTTATGTGATGTTGAGGATCAAACCCATAGCCTTGCTCATGCCAGGCGAGCACAATACCACTTGAGCCACATCTCCACCCCAGTTGTAGAGTCTTTTGGGGGAAAAACAATCCCCTAAGAGAATAGAATGTGGGAAAACTAGAAATAATTTACTTACTCTGAAGTGACACATTAATCTGATACTAATGGATTCCATCAGCCTTGTCCAGTTTTCTCATCATTTAACAAGGTTCTCATTAATAATATTGAATCGGGAATTACATTGCAAGATAAGTTTTTGCCTTAGGGACAGAAATTTAGAAGGTGTTCTTTATGCAATATTTTTTAAATGGCGTTATACTTTTGTAATTCTATTATCTGTGGAGAAAAGAGCATTTCAATGACAGGAAGATGTCACCAAGAAGTAAGATTTACATATGGGGTTATTTTTGTGAGGTGGATATGAATATATAGGCAGATAAAGGAGTGGAGGATATAGAACAGGCCATCAGTACCTCCAGGTTCATATCATCTTTAAAGGTAACCGTCATTTAACTGCTTCTCTTGATGTGTAAAAAGACACATCCATGACTATAATACAGTCATCCACATGTGATCTGACAAATGTTTGGGTTCCATGAACTAACAAGAGTCAATCTTACCTTGTGACCTTTTGATGTAACATGCAAAGAGAAGGCAGGTCAACCAGATTTCTTTCTTCAGAGTTTGAATGTGTGATACTAAGAGCCTATTAGTAGGTAGATTGACTAAGCAAGACTATGATGTACCAGAGAAAGGAAAGGATATAGCTATTCAAGGGGATGTGAAACTAAACACAAGGGAGAAGTCTCTTTGGGTAACCAAAAAGCACCAAATGAAGTACAGAGGAGAACTGGGCACGAAGACAAAGGAAACTAGTCCACACAGGTGCTGTGAGTTCTTCAAAGCCATTTCTAGTTCCCATAAGTCCTTGCGATAATGACAACTGCATCTTTCTTGAGGAAGGCTTTTCCCCTGATCTATTTTAAAAACTAAGGCACAGTATTTAATGATTCATTTATTCTCATGTAACCATATATAGACAGTGTGTGTTTATGGCACTATGTACAAATTTATTCTTCATTAAATGGCTGTTTCTCAAACCACCTTCATGTTGAAAATGATTTTTTTAAATTTATATTTTTTGAGCAAAGAGAAAACTGCCTATATCCAAATGTGTAATTGAATTCTTTGAATGAAAATGTAACATTTGAAGAAAGACAACAGGAGTCCAGTGATTGTGAGGAATAGATTATTGGAGAAATGGCTGGAAATATGCTCACAGACTTAAGCATCTATAAGCTACTGTGTAATAGCACTGCAACAAATCAAGAACTACCTCTTTTTTTTTAAAAAAAAAAAGGCAAATATAAATATGATTCTCTGCTATCGTTACAGGTTAGAGGTCTGCAGCCCAGCTGAGGCAGCCACAGAGGTCTCCCTCTTCACCTTAATTCTTATAATCATGTCAGAAAGATTTCAGACTGTTACTTAGTATAAGAAGGGATATAAAAAGGAAAAGAAGGACACTCTCAAAAGACAGAGAGAGAGTGGGTCCTCTCAGAGTCGAGGACAGTGTGCCTCTTCTTCTCTCCACTTTTACTGGAATACCCGAGAAGTTTCCAAAGAATCAAGCCCAGGTTCACCTTTTGACCTTTGACTGGCAGCAAGATAACATCAGACTTCTGAATCAATATTATGCATGACAACTCGGGGTCACATTAGCCTTGCTGACTAATCAGAAGTTCTCCCTTCAGAATAACTTGTGTTTTTTTTTTTTTATTGGCATCTCAGGCTGGCATTTCTCCTGCAGATAACAGGTTGTTTGCTGAGAAATGTTACATATCCTTGTGGACTTAAGCCAGTTGGGTGCCGCAGGTAATTTTTTTTTTTTTTTTAAAGAAAGCAAGTGTGGGTCAGCACAGTGGGCCCAGGTTATTGAATTTTTCCCTTAATCTCATGTTCCCACCACTCATATCTGTCTGTTTCCCATCGCTATCATTATGACATTCATGGGTCAAATTGCATGATGGGAAGAATTTCTTATTCCAATGAAACACATCAGTCAGAAAAGCAACATCTGACACGATATCAACCCTAAGTGTATGATGGGTTTAACATTTTGTGAAAATATTTAGGTTAGAATAAAATTTAAAAAAAATAATAAATGAGAGTAGGGCATTTTGAATAATGGGTTAAAGTAACAAATATAGATGATTATTGCCTAATCAATACAACAAAATTTCAACAGATGGCATATAGAGAATTTCTTAATATTAAACTTTAATTATATTTTGCTTTTTTGGGGAGAAAGCAATAGTATGATTACATACTTTTCACTTGCCCTTGACAACAATTTGCTTTCTTAAGATAAAATGACCACCAGCTAAAATCAAACAAAACCTTTTTTTAAAAAAAAAATATTTTTTAGTTGTAGTTGGACACAATATCTTTATATATTTTTATGTGTTGCTGAGGATCAAACCCAAGGCCTCACAAGTACACGGGGGGCGCTCTACCACTGAGCCCTAGACCCAGCCCCAAACCATTTTATCAATCTGAATTTCTATCAGAGAAAGAGAGAGACTGAGAAAGAAAGAGAGAAACTTTCATGTAAATTAGAAAGAAAGAAACTTGGTGATATAATAATAGTGACAGTGAGTCTTGAATTCACATTGAAACAGACTTTTCTTGGGCTCACCTTCTGAACTCTGAGAAAGGAAGCTGAAGTACCCAGGTCCCCCACCCTGACAGGCTCCTAAGAAGCTGGAAGTGAAATGCCAGCTGCCTCCGTTCTGCCTAACACAGGCTAACTCATCTGCATGGGTATCTTGCCTGCCTCTGTCTTACTTCCTGATGCCTGTCTCTTCTCTCCTGCGTCTCCCTTGAAAGTTCTACGTTTCAGAGGCTTCAAAGATAGAATCTTTGAATGAAGTGGTTCTTCTACCTTCCTTCAATGTTGGCTTTGAATAAAATATATTTTCCTACTAATTTCCTGGGAATATTTCTGAAGCAGGGAGCAGGGAGCACTGCAGCCTGGCCTTTCCCCCACCCCCAGGTGGTAATAGAGCTGGAGGACAGTTAACTTTATAGTTAACTTATGGTAGTAATAAGGTAGGTGGCCTCCATTTGGAGGGCACAGTTTTATCTTCATTTTTAAATCACGAGATCTCGAATGCCAGGATTCTGTGGTTAAAAAATACAAGAGTGTATGTGTCCTTTGAAGATACTCAAAAATAGACTCAATGTGTTTAGAAAGAGCACAAGGTCAACAAATGGGATGGGGACTACAAAATAATAACAAATAAGCCGAAAAACAAGACAAAGATTGGACAACTACCTGAACATAAATATAAATATACAGTTTTACCTGAGGATGTGCATATAGCCAATGGGGATCAACACAAAAAGTTTAAATTATACTGAGAGCCAGAATAACATAAGGATAGTGGATCAGGACTCTTCAAATGCAAATACAGTGTCCCTGACAAAAGGGCAAACAAAAGGCAAGAGTCACTTTTTTGTGTGTGATGATGAGATAAACATAATTCATGGAAGAATGAAAAGAAAATTATCTAATACTGTTTTTAAGAGAATAAAATTTTAAAATTGGAAAGGCTAGAATAAGCCATTTCACAGGCAATTAGGATGTCTACCTTGGAGAACTGGCTATGCCAAATATTTTCTGCCTTGGATCAAAATTAACTCTCTGTGCCTAACTTTTCTTACCTACAAGACAAGAAAAAAATGGAAGTACATAAATAAGAAATTTGTGAAAAATATTAAGCAAAATAATCAAGGTATGGTGCCTGGAACAATGCCTTGTATATAACACAATTTTCAATAAACTGAAGTCATTCCTATAAATAATGCTTTTATCACCACTACTGCCACTACTACCACTACCACTAACATTAATACTACCATGTTTTAAGGAATATTGAATATTTAGTATTATTCTAGATGAAAGTAATATCCACAGCAGATATTTCCCCCTTTTGGGTAGTAATTTCAGTAAGAGAAATGAGAAATATGCCATCTTAAATGAACATTCTGGGTAGATTTTAGTAAAGCACATAACAGATTTTCTCAAGAGATCCTTTTGAAAAGTGGCTAATAGTATCACTAATCTGATTTCTAGTACACTGAATTTACCTAAAATAATCCTTGCTAATGGGTCCTGTGCTTATTTTGAGGTTTTCTATGTGAAATATACAGTAAATTTGTGCTGTCAAATTGGGTTTCTCTAATGGTTAGCATTTAATCTGACTGTGGTGTTTAGATGTAAGGGCTTTCAGTAGAGCGCTTGCCCTGCATGTGTGAGGCACTGGGTTCAATTCTCAGCACTACATAGAAATAAATGAATAAACAACTAAAACTATATTTAAAAAAGAAACAGATGTATTTTTCATAGATTAGTAGACTAAAACATAGATGTTGTAGAAAAAAAATGTTTTAAGCTTAACCAAGAAGTTGAAAATGTACATTTCTCTGAAAAACATGAAGAAGTGTTTCCCTGAGTTCAAACAAAAGCTGGAATCAACAGTGGATGAAGTATTCCTGCACTGGATGGAAGGCTGGCAGTTGGGATTTCTATGATCCTCCCAGCAATTAGCAGAATTGGTATATTTTGAATGGGTTATTAGTAAATGTATAAATGATTCTGAAATGGATAAGTGTGATGGCTGTATATTTAATGAACCAAGGAAAATATGACCCACTCATGCTTAGAAGGGTCAGATGTGACCATTCAGGCAGAAATTGGTGGCATCTGTTGCCAGTTCAGAATTTCACAAGAGCTGAATATCATCATTTATGTGGCACATTAAATGAATGTGCAGTGCTTACTGGTCAAAGTGATGAGAACTATACTGTATCAGATTTCTCCCTCTGTTAAGCCATAAGGTATAGTTGATTATCAGTTGATCATTAAGCTGTCCTAATGAGACACTGAAATTTTATTTTCAGGGACTATGACCAATATTGCCTACTGGATTTCCTAATTTCTTTACATATGTGAAATATGAATTTGCATTATATGCAATGATAATTTGTGGTAAATGAATATATGTTGCAACTTGCTTAAAAACAGATAATTCTTAACTTTTCCAATTAGAAGTGAAGAAAATGTGTAAATGTTCTCTAGTTGTGACTTAAGCAATGATCTTGTTTGGTATATTTCATTTTCTTCTTGGGGCCTAAGAAATCTGTGAAGCTTTCCTATAGCAATATAAGGAATTAATTAAGAAACATTGCAGTTCAAACCAAATATAGGCGGAATAATTGTGGAGAATGATATAAATACAATTTGGATACTTGCAGGCTTTTTGTTTAACCCCAAAATTTGGATACAGTAATATATATTTTCAAATAATGCTGAAAAGTAGCTTTAAAAATGGTGATCTTTTTTTAAAGTAGTAGAATTAGTAGTCTTTGCCATATTCTCTTCCCTGAAATAATGACTTCCCTGTAACCCCCCCACACACACAAAAAAAAAATCAGGAAAACAAGAAACAGAAATAAAAATTCATCTTTGAAGACTATATCTGTAGTGCCAAACCAAAATATTTATAGGCTGCCAAATACAGGGGAAATCAAATGAATGGAAAGAAGCCAAGAAAGCATGATTACAGCTGATTTTAGCTACAGATGGCAGAGTATAATTCCATGAACAAGTGGTATATCCTGAGGGTCAGAACAAGCAGTGTTCACAGGCTGCAGGTGAAGACTTCACTGGACCCTGTTGGGAGCCACTGAGTAATTGGGAAGGTGGGACTGAATGAATAAACACAAGCCACTGTCTTTTTAAGATGCAGCAGTTGGAAGGCCACTTTTAGTTGCTAGACTAAACAGTAAGCATCCCTGTCAATGCTGAACTTTTACGTGGGAGAAAAAGGATTAATATGACTCTTCTACACACACACACACACACACACACACACACACACACCACACAAACTCTTCTGGTTCATAGGAGGGGTACAATGCAGAAAAAAAATAATACGAATTTCTGCCAGCTGTATTAATAAGAACTCCCTTCATCAAAAGATGATATCAACGAAAACAAATCTATACAAAGATGATATAAAATAAGCCGAGCAATATCTCAGTGGGAAAAACCTCCTAGGACACTAATCAGAAAAATACTGTCACTAAGCAAATAGAAATCATAAACTAGTATGTTATCACAAAGTCATTAAAAAGCATATACTAGTATGCCAACACAAACAAAGTCATTAATGATACCACTAAAGAATTTAAAACAAGGAAAAAAATTAATTTAGATGTGGTGAGAAAACATCAGACAATATAACATGAGCTAGTTCAGTCAGGAAAAATACAAGGATGTTGTGGTTTGGATATGAAATGTCCTCCAAGAAGCTCATATGTTGAGAAATTCTTTCAAAATATCAATTTGCAGTGTCCTCACGATTCAATAATAGAGGAAACAATTTTACTTAAGAAATGTTCAAAGGGCATGAATGCATATTGCATAAAAACATAAATGCAAATGGCTAAAACATACAATTTTCACACCATCATTTGTGATAAGAGAAATACTCCTGATCCTTCACAAAGGTGCCAAAACCATTCTCTGAAGAAAAGATAGCATTTTAAGCATATGTTGCTGGGAAAACTGAATATCCATATATAGAAGAATAAAACTAGATCCTCCATCTCTCTCCCATCACACAAATCAACTGAAACTTGTACATGTACATTTACATAGACATGTACAAATATATCACAAGAAATTCCACTTTTATGTTTAACATGCACCAATTTAAAAATAAACAGAAGAGAGACCAGCAGAGTAGAGGAAGGGGATCAGAGGAAGGGTGGAAGAAAGAAAAAGGGGAAGTACTGGGGACTGAAATGAAGCAAACTATGCTGTACACATGTATGAATATATCACAATAAATCACACTATTACACATCATTATATGCGTCAATAAAACAAAATAAAAATCTGAGGAGCGATTACTGTTTATCTTTAGATTGGCAGAAATTATGAAGTTCATATAACCCAATTTTTTGATAGATTTATATTAGGTAGAAAATATTGTAATACATCTTTTAATTTTTGACTGTGTAAATTGATACAACTTATAAGTAGAAAAACTTGTATCATTCATCAAAATTACAAATTCACATGCCCTCTGACAAAAAAAAATTTGCCTTTCATTTTTTATTATAAATCTAGTAGCCTAGAAGTGTGTATATTATATGCATCTATGTATATATATATATATATATATATATATATATAAACATACATAAAAATTTATATATGTATAGAGATAAATATGTGTATATATATATATATATTTACAAATTCTTTTTTAATTTGTCTTCACAATTGTTCTTTTCCCATATTATGAAAAATATGCTACTCATTCTCAGCCTTGCTCTTTTACTATAACACAAGGACCTACAGTATGAAATCCTAAGGTTACCAAAGGAACTATTCAAAATACTCATATCCATGAAGACTCCTTTATTCAAAGTACCAATTCCAGTTCTTTATTTTTTAAATTTTTTAAAAATATCTGTATTTACTTTATTTTTAAAATTTTTTTAAAATATCTGTATTTACTTTATTTTTTATGTGGTGCTGAGGATTCAACTCAGTGTCTCACATGTGCAAATTTTTAATTGTAAAAAATAGACATAAAATTTACCATCCCAACTGTTTCTTGGTATACAGTTTAATGATATTAAATACATTCACACTGTTGTGCAATTATCACTGATATACATTTCTAGAATTCTTTTCATTTTGCAACACTTAAACTCTTCTTAGTAAATGATGACTTTGTTCTCTCTTCCAAGTCCCTGGAAAATATATATTTCATTATTTTTGATGTTATGTTAAATGAAGTTGACTTTCTAATTTCATTTTCAGAGTCTTCACTGTTAATGCACCAAAACACAACTGATTTTTGTATCATAAAACTTTGCTTTGTTAATGATTTCAAACTTTTCTATGTGGACTCTTTAGGTGGTCTATACATAAGATTATATCTTCTGCTAACAGGGATAATTTTACTTGTTTCTTTCCTATTTGAATGTTTTTCATTTGTACTTATTGACTAATTTATTTATCTAGAAATTTCACTAATAAGTTGAAGAAAAGTGGTGAAAAGCAGGCCTCCTTGACTTGTTCCCACTCTTAGAACAACATTATCTTAAATACCATAGTCTTAATGAAATATAATTATCTGAGTTAGGACAATAAACAAATTTGAATTAGGATAGTAGTAGTCTGTATACTGATGAGGAAATCATTAGTCTAAGGGCACCAAGGTCCTTTTTAAGCTCAAAGACTGCAGTAAAGCAAATTTCAATTAGAGTTAGCATAGCATTCCGAGTTATGTTTTAGAACACATTTTTCAAATATCTACTTTTATAATTTACTTGGCACAATGCTAGGTTACTGAGAAGATATCCTTTTTCTTCTTGTTGTTATTTCCATTCACTTTGAAACAGTATTCAGTGTAATTAAGATGTACTTTGGTAAAAGGTAGCCCTCCTGACCACCATTATAAATATACTTCATTTACCAAACCATCTGAGATTCATATTAATTTTTGAAGGCAAGTTTATACTTTAGGAAGAAGTGTTTTTCGTGAATCTGCATAGATAACACGGTTTAGGAAGAGGATAACATACTTTAGGAAGAAGTGCTTTTTGTGAATCTGCGTAGATAACACAACAAGTACTGTATAACCATAAAACTAATGCCTTGAAAATGCACACCTCACCACTGTTAGCCACATGACTTCTTATTTGCATTTCCTTGCAAACTTGAGTTTATGTGTATGTTTGTACACAAACAATGTCTCAGCATCAACGTCACTGATGAATCTCTCAGGATAAATCAGAATGATTTTATTTAAATATTATAAAGTATTTCTTTGAGGGAAGGTTCAGATTTAAAGAGGATGGTATTTACTTTTTAGAGCTGAATTAAAGTGAAGTTGTGGAATAAGAAAGGATATTGGAAAGATTTATTCAACCTATCCTCTTATAACTGTCAGTTGACCTTATTAGCTACTTGAAAACAATATTATTCTCAAACAATCATAAAATTTACCAATGGAGTCCTTTTACTCTGAAGAGGAACTGAAAGGAAAGCCTTTCTCATTAAAATATGAAAAACCTTACCACGGAATAAAATGCTATTATTTAGATACACTGAGTTCAATACATGTTTGTTAAACACCAGTAATCGTTCAGACACTGGACAAATTAACATAGAAATGGTCATATATGTCAAGTGAGAAATGCCCTTGGAATCAATAGTAGAAAATTAAATAAAGTACATGAAAGCAAATATCAAAAAGATTTAATTAATGTTGTGAAAGAGGAACAAAAGTGTCCTTTATTAAAACATTCTGAGACAGAGAAGAACTACTTAGGTATTTACATAAGGTAATATTTTACCTTCCAGAGAAGACATTGGTCTCTGTGGTTAGTACTACATCCACCTTCCAGTTACAAGCATGTAAATAAAATCTCAGTCAATAGTAAATCATTTTACAAAGATCGTCACTTACAGTTATGGTTATGATTATTTTCATAATCTTCCCTTA
This sequence comes from Callospermophilus lateralis, assembly GCF_048772815.1. NCBI lineage: Eukaryota > Metazoa > Chordata > Mammalia > Rodentia > Sciuridae > Callospermophilus > Callospermophilus lateralis. Next base: position 40,171,927 of record NC_135307.1, on the reverse strand, counting down.
ATCAGTATGTCACATTCCTCTCTTAAACACAGCAATAAATAAATAAATAAATAAATAAATAAATAAATAAATAAATAAATAAATGCCAGCATTCTCAATTTCAGGGTTGGCTCTCAAATATTTTTTAAATAAAATGACAATAATAATCTATAATTTTTTTCCTATTTACAATGGACAGGCTGTGGCATTTGTTCAATGAGAAAGGAACAGTAAGAGAGATGTTATATCAGTCCTCTACCAACATTATAGCTTCTGAAATCATTCTTAAGATTTCTTTTGTTTCATTTCAGTTTCTCAAGATGAATACCTAAGTACCATGGATGTTGTGATAAGGTAGGCTATGAATCATGGTGGAAAATGATAAAATACCATAAGCTCTTACTCATGGCATAAGAGAAGACTGTTATAAGAAAACAACCCATAAGTACAAAAAATACATTGATCAGGCAATAATCCACCACAAGAGTCAGGCTTACTACAGCCTTGCTACCCTGAAGAGGCATGATGTGTTGATCTGCTAATGTATGATGAGGTGGAAAAAATGATCTAACAAATCTACTAAACTATATGCATAGTCTCAACAAGTCCAGGATGAAGCCTTAAAAGGGTCTAAACTTCTACTTTGTACTAAGTAAGTGCTTAACATTAGCACTTTTTATCATGCCCACATTTTCAGATCTGTATAATATTATTCTTTTTCAATATCTGAAATTCTTTATTATTATGCTTCTACCATTTCTTATGGAAGTTAAAACATTGTTCCACTTTTTCTCTTCCATTTTTCAAAATATTAATTTTTATGCTATATTTTTCCTCATAGACTTTGATCAGAGTCATAGTATATGAAGTATATATTAAACTGGTTTTCCCAAGTACTAAAAATAAAGAGACACGTTAAATTGTGGTACACCCTTTGCATCCTGAAAAATTACATTTTCTATAGCAAATTACTGAAGTATATAGTGACAAATTAATTTTAAAAATTGAGAAAGTGGATGTCTGTTCTTTCTTCAGATATATTGTGCAAAATAAGTTTCTCAGGGTTATTTTTTCCAGATGAGTCAATGCACATTAAAATATCCATCATAAGCACAGTTGTTACAGCTGATAGACCATACTTTTAATTTGCATAAAATTTTGTCCTGTAAGTTGCTATACTGACCTTAGTCATATGATCTAAAAACTCATAATTTTGTATGAGTCTACTTTTTTACATAGATTCAGTATACATTAAATTGATTTTGATCACATGAATTAATCCTTAATATGTATATTCTATACCATAAATGATGCCCTTGAATTTTAGTTAAATAGAAAGAAAATCTCCACATATTTTTTTAAACGTGCAAGATGTTTTTTTTGTTGTTTTTTTTTTTTCAAAAGAAATAAAAGTACTTCAAATAGATTGATCTGTAACACAAGATTTTGCACTGGGAGAAACATATATGTGAGGTAGCAATTTTTCTGCATTTATCCATTTGACAATTGCTGCAAAACTTTTGGAAATGTGCTCTCAAATAATATGATAAAATAATCACAGCCCTGTAAAAACCTGGAAATTTTAATCTTTTTTCTCCAACAGGAATAATTATCACCTTTGGTATTTGACAGAAAATCTTGACAACTGCTCATTCTAGTAAATTTCAGTTTTATCTTTACTAAATAATTGCAATGTTCAGGCTGGTACTTTTTAAAGAACTATCTACAAGAATCTGAAAGGGTACTTTACAAATAGTTTGTAAATTCCTGTGCTTCCCCCCAATACTTGATTTTATCCTATCTTTCTGGCCCAGTAACCTACTTTGTAAGTATAGTCATCTCTTTATCATCTTATATAAATATTTAGATTGCAGAGTGGGCTTATAATTCATCTGCATTTACTTTCACTTTGATAATTACATGATTTTTCCAGTATGTAATCTGAGTATAACATTTGTCAGTTTGGTTTGGTTGATTGGAACTACTGGGTATAACTAGATCTCTTAGATCATGGCTAGATTTTTCTGGACATGACAAAACCTATAGATATTTCAGTGTGCATGCTTGCAGGCAGTACACAGCTTAGAGAAATTGAGCATGGGAATTCGTTGTAAAATGGCAGGAATTCAGATGAAAACTCTTATCTTTGGAACTAAATAGATTATAATGGACTGTTGGAGGGAAGGATGGGTGAGAGATGACATGACCTGACTAACTTGACTTTCACAGAAGAAAATTATCTACCATCTAGAAAAAAGATTCACATGTATATTAAAATGTTTCAAAAATTGATTTCAGTAATATTTGCATTTTCAACAGGAAAACAGAGGCAACTGACTGTTTTATCTAACTGATGGTGCTAGGACCTGTTTTTAAATTTTTTAGGTATTGTCCTTTATAATGAATTGAGCAAAACATCATTAGATCTTTATTAAAATATGTTAGATTAAAAATTTCTAGTCACTATTTTTCTTTGTACAAATTATCTTAAGTTCTTAGGGATGTTAAACATACATTGAGATATACCAGATTGCAGCACATAAAAATCAGACATTCTTGGAAAGGCAGAATGAGTTATATTTCATTTTTGGATTTGTAACCAAAAGGATAAATTTTGAAATAAATAATTTAGATTAACTGTATTTAGATACATCTAGATTTGTGAAACTCAATCTGCATTTATGAAAAATGTTTTGGCAACCAATATATAATTAATAAACATTTTATATTTTTGTATAAATTTGAAACATAATTTACACAAATTATACTGCTCTCTAACAGGATATAGTACAATATTTTAAAGTGAAATGGGTTAGTATTGGACAGAAAATAAAACTAAATTGAAGTGCTCTTTGAATTATGCTATAATTATACATAAGCTTTAGTAGAAGTAGAACTCACTCCTACAATAGTTTCTTACCACTTAACCCAATTTTTCATACAGAATACCATTAAAATTTTCATGATACATGCTTCCATGATAGGGATATCAATTGGTTATTAACTAGCTAATAAAAGGAAGAGGATGGAATTATAATGAGTGTTTTCTTATGGTTTGGATATTAGGTGTCTCCAAATGCTCCTATATAAATACAGTAGTATTCAGAGGTGAAATTATTAGATTATGAGACTTGTAACCTAATCAGTCTCTTCTAGTCTAAAGGAACTGACTAGATGGAATATGTAAGCAGGTGGGGCCTGACTGGAGGGAAGTAGGTCACTAGGGTTATTTTCTGGAAGGGTTCATCTTCAGTGCAGCCGCTCATGCCTTATTCTTTCTCCTTCCCAGCTTTCATGTCCTGAAAAGACCACACCCTTCTGTCATTATGTGCTGTCTCATCTTGGGCCAGAGCGATAGACTTGGTGGGCTATGGACTAAACTCCTGAAACCATGAAACAAAATAAACTTTCCGTTCTCTAGGTAGTTCTTATCAGAGCAACACAAAGCTGATTAACACAAGCCCTATCCTGATTTTAGTGGTCAATACATTTAGACTGGGGCCAGGAGACTTGTTACTGGTAGTGATGTTCTTAGTGGATACTATGTCTTTCCAGATGTAAAGTACATGAACAGATAGTTCTTAGGGCTCTTATGTGAATTTAGACACTAAGTATTTGAGCAATGAATTTTATTTTTTTTAACTAATGCACTTTTTAAAATATTTATTTATTTATTTTTAGGTGTAGATGGATACAACACAATGCCTTTATTTTTATGTGGTGCTGAGGATCGAACCCACATCCTGCCGGTGCTAGGCAAGCACTCTACTGCTGAGCCACAATCCCAGCCCCTAACTAATGTACTTTTTGAATCCTCTTTAAGAAGTTCACTATTTTAAAATGTTTAGTATGTATATTAAAATTTATCTTCTTCATAAAAACATAATTTGACTTCCTGACTACTCAGGCTTATCTGGTGCCCAGTCTTATTTAGTCTTTCACAGGAATAACTAGCTACAACATTTCTAGTCTTGCTTCTTTATTTTCAATAGTTAGCGTATTTAAACACTTGTACTAAGCATGTCAAACAAGCCAAAGTCACTGAGTAGATTAAATCTTTGTGTCTTTTAAATAATGAAAGGTATTGTTTTTTGCTATAATGAACAAATACATTCATTTGTGCAGAGTATTCAATAGAAGACTAAAGTAGTCTTCCCTCATGGGGTATATCATTTCCAATAAAGATCTTGCCCTACAGTACTACTCCCAGATCATTGATTCCATCCTTCCCAGGGGTATTTTTTTTTCTATTTTCTCAAACTAATTGAGGTCAATAATGTCAGATTTCTGCAACTTGCAGGTTTTTTGTTTTTTTCCTTTCTCTTTCATACTTTTGTTCATTCTGTCACAGATTTAGAGTATGAATGAAATGCTTCTGTTTCTGTCCACGACCAACACTGTGCTAAGCTCCTTGCTTCTCTCCCCTTTTTCCCTTCTGGGTTACACTTTAGGACTTGTCCCTCTCTTTTCCTATGTTAAACTTCTTCCCAACGCTGATTCTCCTTAAAAAAGCACATGACCCAGCAATTTAGGACTAATAGACCATAAAATAAAATAGCAAAGCATGCACTTCCCAACTCTCTATACTATACCTACTTATGACTTTTAATGAAGTATTTTCAGAATTCCATGAACTTATGATGTTCAGTCCCAAGGGACCTGAAAAGTGCATTCACTACTACAATAACATAGAGAATGGCTCCCGAACTCCCAATTTTTCCCTGTACTAGCACTTGTCAACCCTTCAATTTTCAAGTCAATCCTTCTCCATCTTCAGATACCTACAACCCCCAATCTGTTTTCTATGCTTCCAATTTTGCTTTATCAGAATTCCTTACAGATGGAGTACACAGTATAAAATCTTTTATGTCTGAGTCATTTTACCTAGCAAAATTCATTTGAATCATCTGTGTTATTGTGTTAAACATTACTTTGTTTCTGTTTTTCTTTTGTTTGCTTGCTTTATTCTACTAAAATGAAGTACTCTGCTGTATGGACATAGCATGGTTTGTTTAGCCATTTACCTGTTAAAGGAAATCTACATTGTTCCTACCCATAGACAAAGATGAATAAGGATATTATACAAATGTGTAAAAGTTTTTGTATAAGCATGTTTTGTCCCTGAAGAATAATTCCTGGATACTATGCTAATATGCTTAAATTTAAGAAACAGCCCAACTATTTTCTAAAGTATTCATTATGTTTTTAAATCTCACCAGCTATGTATGAGAACTTATGTTACACATTCACCAGCAATTGGTACTGCCTTTCCTCTCCACTAATTATTCTGATAGGTGTGGCTTGGGTCCATATATTCTTAATAACTAAAGATGCTATGTATTTCTTCAAGGGCATATTTGTCATTTGTATATATTCTTTGGCAAAGTGGGTTTGCTAGAGAATTCTGTTAATTCTTTGTTCGTTTAACGTAACATGTCTCTCATTATCTGAGTATCTTCAATGATATTTTAAAGGTTTCTTTTCATTGTTTTATACACATGTCTACATAAGTTTATATCCCTTCTGGTTTTCTGTGAGTTCTTTGATGTTTATTTCAAATCTACCATGAGACACAGTCACAATGTCTTAATAGATAGTTTGCATTACTCCCTAGGTTCTGTCCCTTACTACTGTTTGGCATTAGGAAAGTTATGGAACTTCAACTTTTCATTATCAAAATTAAGATAATTATAGTTTCTATTATACAAGGTTGAAGGTTAGATAAAATAGTACATGAAAATGGGAGCATAGCACAGGTACAATTTGTGTCCCATAAATATTAAGTATAATAATAATTTTTAATAATTATTATTATAAGCATATTTATTATAATTAATATAATGATTGTACCTGAATTATTCCTTTTTCTTGCTCATTTGGTTCTAGCCTCCACCCCATCCCCTCCACCACCCTTGAAATCCCAATCAATATCATTTTCCTCTTCTTTCTATCAAAAAAATAATTAATTACTTTTGGATTTTAAACCTTTGTTTAATTTTTAAAACACTTATAACATTTATTAAATGCATTTTGTTGTTGTTTTTTGGTTGGTTTTGGGGTTTTGGTCTTCTCTTCCAGTATAGTGTTTAGTTCAGGGGGATGGAGTTATCTTTATTTATTTATTTTGTCTATTGCTTTATCTGGACTATTTTGGATGCTCAGTATATTTTTACTAGTTAATGACGTGGCTTAAATTGGTGTTTTTTCAGCTATTTTTTTAACATAACACATTTATGTTGGACTGAGGCAGATGGTTCAGATCCACACCTAATCTTCACTGGACCTATAGCAGTTCTTAAAAGACCCCTGCAAGACCACAAAGCTCTGTCCAATTATGACACAGGAAAAGTCCTTCAGTAGAGATATAAGATACCACTCTCCATATTTAAGAAATAATAATGTACATTTCTATCCACAGAATGTTTTCTTTGACTTTTTCATATTCTCTGGAGAAATGAACAAAATTAAGCAAACCACATTAATAACACACATAATAACATCATTTCACACTGGGATATCATGCAGAGTCACAATTATAAAACATCCTTTTTCCATCATTTGTTGAAAATGTTTATATATTTACAAAAATGGTCACAAAATAGTCATGAATAGGTCAAAACATCTTCCTTTTCTTTAAAATTGCACCAACCTCCCCAGGCACACATTCATCTTTATATACTAAGACAAATTGTTGTGAATTTTTGGAAAATATTCCTTAGAATGACTCACCTTTGAGCATTCTTCTTAATTTCTGCATAAAATAATGCTGAGGATAATGTTATACAACTAATATTACTATACAACTGTAAACAATTCCATAGGCCAACTCCATCAGTAATTAGGGCACAAGTCTTCCTTCTACAATTTAGAAGAATGCCATTGGATGATCAATTTTTTACAACATATTATCCCACTAGATCATAGATGTCCAATGACTATGGAAGAAAAACTGACATGTAGTTGGACTTTTGAACATACCAGTTCCAAATTGTTACTCTTCCTCATGGTCCTCATGATAGCATCTTGAGGGTTAAATGTTCTGAAGTAAAAATGAGGATATAAAAAAGTAAATGAAGAGTTTTCATAGTAAAGAATTATGAAGAGCTTTCAGGAATAATGTTAATCACTTTCCCACAGTGTCAAATGTCAACATTTTGACAGCATGAGAAAGAGTATTACACCTTTTCCACCCCATCAAAATTTTGACATTTTTCAAAAGACACATTCAAGAGACTGTGTGAGAATTTTATGTTAATATCTTAAAGGAGACATATTGTACATCACACAATTAATTCTCAATTTACTGTGGTAATAATCAAAATTGAAAACAGGAAAAAGAAAACACCACAAAAGTTAAATTTCACATTTTTTCCTTTTGTAGAGTTTTGCTTTATTAATTATTTTGCCAGAAAATACACTCCCACACATAAAAAATGTTTATATGAACAATTTTGAGGTATTCTTTTTAAATTTTCCTGGTCTTCAAAAAGTACAAAACAAAAGACAAATAAATAGTAGGGAAAATATGGATAGAAAAAAATGAGCCTTTCAATAGTCAAATATTATACCTTCTTTTATTTCCATTTGAACCAATGAACTCTATGATACCAAAATAACATTTTTAAATAACAGTAATATCCAATCTTCTTAGATATTTAGTAGCTTTTCAGAGAAAGTAATACTTTAAATTATCTGGCTAACACTTTTCAAAGTTTTCATTGTGAGTTTTTAATGCCCATAAGAATCATTTGAGGCAAACAGTTCTCCAACATAGAGGTATTAACAGTGCCTAAAATGATTTTCAGATTTCCATAAGGAAACTAAATTAAAGCTGTCATTTTATTTTCCAGATGACTTATCACAATAGTTTGTTACAGGCAAAGTATGCTTTATTCAAACTTTTAAATACAGAACAATAACATAAAAATATAAATATTAAAGTAAATACATCTAAAGTTTAATTTGACGTTTAAGTAAATATCTAATTGATGCATTCCTCTATACAGCATTTGAGTCCTATGCCCATAGTGTTTTACTACAACATGGCAATGTTTGAGTGTGGCATATTCTAAATACTTTTGTTTTTTATATTCATTAATGCAAACATTATTTCATACCCATTAGTTTTTAATTATAATTGAAATATTCAAATAAATTCAAACTCAGAGTTGCAGATGAAACAATATGAGGATTAATTAGTAAAATTCCATTTAAAAGAGATATTTAGAAACATTAATTGTAAGGAAACAAAAGATAATAGTTTACCTCATGTTTTTCTTTGTAGAGAAGAAAAGGCAAAGTATATTTGTGCATTTTAAAATAGATTTTATAAATGGAATAATTTAAGTAAATGATAACTTTAAGAATAGAAAATGCATTATTTCAAATCAGGAAGAAAATACAATGCAAAGATACTTAACAAATCTCAAGGGATGGTAAATTTGGGTTCATTATAAGAGAAACTTTCTAATAAACTCTTGAGAGGAAGAGTAAAATGCCATCCTTTAAAAGACATTAAAAACATGTTGACTAGTTTGCATGGTTGAGAGAGGATGCATTAAGATATCTGCATAAGAGACCACTGGTTATTCTTTGCTCAAGTTATCTGAGTTGCATTCGAACGTGATAGTAAGCATGGTGTTAGATGTTTTCTGGAAGGAACTTTTCTTTTTATCTCAACACACAGTGGTAGTCATCCAGATGGTACTTGTTGACATGAAATATCTAAGACTGTTTGCTAACTTCCTGTGCAGAGGGCAAAATACAACAAAACAGAACAACAACAACAACAAAAGGATCACAAGCATTGCCAAAGATGAAAACATAGGGTACAGATGTGAAGGATGAAGTCCTCTCCCATTTTACACGTGGAATAGGATTTTCTTATGTTATAAATGACAACATTAGCAACATCAGGACCACCACATCCCCTTCATGATTGAAAAAAATGAGAGAGAAAGAGAGAGAGAGAGAGAGAGAGAGAGAGAATCAGGAGGAGGATTATCAAATATAGGTCATTGTGGAACTGGTTTAACTTCATTCTACATAATGTTTACTTCCCCTTAGTTTTCTATGATAGAGACTATGATCATACCTAAACAAAATAAAAAATATCGTCTAATAATTTTCCATTAAAGTCATATACTGCTTATGGTGATAAAACTTGGAAGAAGTTTTTCATAGTTTAATTGTCAAGGCAGTTCAAAATGTTTATGATATGCATGCTGTTTGGCTCTCTATAAAATTTTTATTTTTAAAGAATTCACTTTTCTATTAAATATTAATGCCATCTTGTCATCAATGTATAATTGATGTCATCCAATTATCTGAGGTCTATGCAAATAATACACTTTGTGCTTATCACCTTACTTACTTCAGCCAATTTAATTAGAAAATATATAATAGAAAATAATATTAATTAGAAAAATATAAATTGTCCACCAATAGATGGATACATTTGCATATAGCAGAATACTATGCAATATTGAAAATTATGTCCTATATAACAAAATTGTTCTGACAAATGAGAAAACAATCACTTTTTTGACAATTCTGAAACACTAGCATGTTAAAAATGTCTTTTGTGTGTGTGTTTTTTTTTGGGGGGGGTGTTACCGGGGATTGAACTCAGGGGCACTCAACCACTGAGCCACATCCCCAGCCCTATTTTATTTAGAGACAGAGTCTCACTGAGTTGCTTAATACTTTGTCATTGTTGAGGTTGGCATTGAATCCCAATACTCCTGCCTTAGCCTCCTGAGCCACTGGAATTACAAGTGTGTGCCAACATGCCCAGCTCCCCCCGCAAAAAAAAAAAAAAAAAAAAAAAAAAAAAATCTTTTAATAGTGCATTTAAATTTCCTTTCATGTGCTGGGGATACAGCTCAATTTGATAGAGCAAATTTCCTACTATGTGTGAGGCCCTCGGTTCAAGCCCCAGCCCTGCAAAACAAATAAACAGATAAATAAATAAATTCCCTTTTGTGTTGTTTTCCAATTATATATGCATTTTGAATTGTTCAGTTCCTTTCTCCACTCTTAGAAATCCTGGGAATACACTGTGGCCCTTAACAAGGGTTTGTGTTTGCAAGATTATTGGGCATTTCCATAACATATTTTAACTTCTTCTGTTCCAATAGTTATCTTGTCATAAACAAGATCCGATGAGTTGTATGGACCTTGAGAAAGATTAAATTGGAATCTTAGGTCTTATTGGCTTGCATGATAGAAACCAACATCGCAATAAAAATTAATCCAGGATTTAACTTCTTTAAAAGAAAATGTGTAATTATAAAGGGATTTAAAATTTTCTAGGTAAATGATCAAAGCAGGAAATCAAAGTACCTCTTGATGTCATTCACTTGTCAATATGTACATAGTGTTTCTGGAAGGACATTGATCAAAGTATTAATAATTATGGTTCTCTGTGCTGTTAGAGATATAGATGATTATTGTTTGCTTTAAAAAGTAAACATGCAAATAAATATTCAAATTTAAACTATAAATTTAATTTTTCCCTTAATTCTTCTCATGAATATTGACAAAAGTTTATTTCTAAATAAATTTGTTCAAATATTAGTAATTTTTTAATAATCAAAGAAAATCTTAAATTTGTGGAAAATGTTGCACTTATAAAGATTATTACGTAACAATTGACATGGAGAAAATTAGGAATCCAGAAATTGTCAGAGAGGCCCTGGGAGTTCTACTTCTGGTGAGAGGAGAAAAAGAATTAATTTTTCCAGGCAATGAAGAGAAAGACATATAATTAGAAACTGTTATTAATGAATTGGATTTCCAGTGCCTTTGGAGAAATCATTCTTTGAGATTACGGAGGTAGTAACTTTGAACAGGCATGTTTAACCCTCAAGATGGAGAAAAAATATCTCAATACAGTCAGGACACAGCAACAGTGTCTTAGGAGGAGCACATGACGACTCAGAAGAAAGATGGCCATATTTCTGGCTGATGGATGCTTATCAGGGTGAAGGATGAACAAGCTGCCCAAGATGCTACCATGGGGAGAGAGACTCATGGTGAGCCATGCATAAAAATGAGGGCCTGGAGAAGCTGCCAGCATATGACCCAGAAAGCCAAGGCAGGGCCACTCAAGCTTCACATGTTGCCTGAGCAAGTGATGAAACCTGCTGTGCTGTAGGTGAGAGCAATGGACGTGGTATTATACTACAGAAGACACCCAGAGATCCAAAATTCTGTGGGCTAGATACAATACATGATATAAGTTGCATATTATTTGGGGCAACCTAAAACTTTCATTATTAAAAGCGGATTCACTGACTTGTTTTATTTTAAAAAAAATACATACAATTAAAATTAAAAACAACTTAAAAATACATATGAACTTTATGATATTTGAAAACGTTAAAAGTTACTAAAAACAAAAACAAAAACAACTACCCATGCATTATTATTTGATTACCCTTCTTGAAGACATTTCAGAATGATCATGAAGTGATTTATCATTTTGCCCATGATCTATAATATTTACAAAATCTGTTGTACTTTTGTCCTTTCAACACACCTGGCTGGCAAAACCTAGAACTGGATGAATCTAATTATCTGCCTTCTCTTGCACCTGGGTAGTTAAATCCAGCTGCCACTATAAATTTATGATCCAACATCATCCAGGTTTCCTAGACTTTCTGGCAACCCTTCCATCTCTTACAGGCAGGTGCTTCTCTCATTCTTCAAAATCATAATTTCAACACCCAACCCACATTCTTTAACTCTCCAAGCCTTCTTTTATTTAGAGGATGACATTTCCTCTCGCTTCAAAGGAAAAAGGGAAGACAGAGTAAGTGTGCGAGGCCCCAGCATTCTGTGTCTGTATGTGTGAAGCAGCAGCCTCTGCCCTAATTCCATCCTCTTTTATCCTTCTCTTGCTCTGGTCACACTTTGACTGTCCCTTCACATATTGACAGGCCCTCTTTAACATTAACACACACTTAATTCTCTAAACATATAATATATGCATATATATTATAAGTTCATAATATATTATAATATGTATACATACATACACACATATATATTATACATATCATATATATATATATATATATATATATATATAGTCTTTTTCTTAAGCCCATATCTTTGCCTTGTACCTCTCTCTTTTACAAATATTTTAAAAGATGCCTTTACCAAAATCTGCACTTGCTTACTTGCTTACTTCCCCTACACTCCTTTAGAGATGAATTATAAAATAATATGGAGCAACACCATCCAACCAAAATCTCCCCTGTGGAGAGTTTACGAATCCCAAGGTACATTTTGGTATCTATGATCTTTAATAATGTCTCTCTCGACATCTGGATAGCCTTTGGCATGTTGATCCACTTCTTCCTTCTCATCTCTCTTTCTTTTTTCTATGGACCTCTACTGTCCTGGTTTTCTTCCACTACAGGAATTTTCTCAATTTCTTTTGTTAACTGGTCCCCTAATCAATATTTCATTGTTTCAGTTTTTTTTAATTAAAATTTGTTTTAACTGCTACCTGTGATTCCTCAAGGCTCTTTTCCAGGCCCTCCCTTTATACATGGCTTTAAACACCACAGGAGGCATTTATAAAGTTAATTTTTAAAGCTTTCTTTGGAATTCTAATTCCCAAAATGTGTCTAAATATCATCTCCAGATAGATGTGTCTCAAACATTCCTCAATTTCTCAAAACAAACCTGTAGTTTCTATCCCTCCAACATTTTTTTCATCAATTCTGATCCCTATCTTAATCCGCAACACCAAAGTCCAAAGTCCACTCAGATGTTCAAGCAAAAGACCTAGAAATCATTATCACTCTCTTTTCCCCATAGCTTTATTGAGGTAAACTTAAGTACAATAAAATGCTCATATTTGAAGTATGCCATTTGATCAGTTTTGATGTGACCGTAACCAATACAATCAACATGAAAAGCATTTCCATTACATTTTTTAAAAAATTGAAATCATGCAGACTGTGTTTCCTGAATGGTTTATTACATTAGAAATCATCTTAAGATATATAGGACCCCACCTCCACATGTCAACTATTTCAAAATAAGTGGCACACTTATAAATATTTCAGTGGTCAAGGAAGAAACTACAAGTAAATGGAAAGTGCTTTGAACTAAATGATAATAAAAACTTAAAATATCAGGATCTCTGGGATGAAATAGTACTCAGATGAACAATTTATAACTTAATGTACTTGTATCAGAAAATAATCTAGAATAACAATCAAATTATTTTCAAATTATATAGTAGGAAGGAAAAATAAGAGTAGGATCTAAAATATATGAAACAGAGAAGAAATAATACAGCTAAAATTTATAAAAATCAAAACAAGCCTAATTAAAAAAAAAGCACATGAATAAAGAATGTGAAATAAGGACAACAACCAAAGCAAACAATAAACAGCATTAAACCAAATAGTTCCTACTGTGACATCTACAGGGTTAATTATCACAATAAACACAAATGATATAATCATTATTGTCTACAGTAAAAACAGCAACTTTGCAAAAGGGTTTATAATTTCAGGCGAGCACGTTACCGCTTGAGCCACATCCCCAGCCCTAGGGTTTATAATTTCAAAGACAGGGAAAGAACCGAAGTGATATAGGATGTGATGATTATGAGGCAGGAGGAAAGGAGAAGTAGTAAACAATTAAAAGAAGTGTGAAAGAGAGAACAATAGAGATTGGCTGTTAGCAGAAGAAAAGAGAAAATCACAGGAAATGGGGTAGGAGAAAAAAATATATAGATAAAGTAAAAATTAATAAAAAATTATAAGTAAAAATAAAAAAATGCAAAACAAAACTAAAATATACTATATACTATTAAATATCCTACTTCAAAAAAATCTAATCCATAAAAAATAACTGGCTTCAAAAATGCTAGAAATGAGTTAAAAAAAACAAATATGAATATGCATAAATGTCCATGCACCATTAAGGTCACAATATAACAGAGAAAAATCATGGGAAAAAAGAAAAAGATCTTGATGAAAAATTAAAGAATTCTTTCTTCTGGAGTTCAAAAGATTCTCAGTTTCTCTTCTCAGCAGTTTTAGGTGGTGTGGTCTGGAGCATGATGCTCCACCCTCTGGATTACTGGAGTGAGAGAGGTAATCCCTTAGGCAGGGTTTGGGTTTTGGTGGTCTCCAGGCTCTTTGCTCAATGCCAATCAGTCTGGAGGTTTTAAATCATTGCACCTCCAGCACCCAGTACTTGATGGTTCATGCTGGAAGGTTGTACCCCTGGGATCTTCCCGGGGTTTCACTCGTGTAGTGAGGGACCCAATTCTTAGTCCCCTTTGTCACCTGCACATCTCCCAGATGGCCCTACAAGCAGTCAGATTAATCTAATATTATCTAGTAAGATTATTCTACTATTATAATCTAGTATAATTTAGTCAGATTAATCTACTCTTATCACACTTGACATCCAATCCGTCTTCAAAGTTTGGCAATGTCATTTCCTAACTATCTCTCCAGGCATACAATTGTATGCAGCCCTATCCCCTTCACCATCTACCTTTCTCTAAATACCTGCAATAATAGGCTTTCCAAATATGTCATATTTTCTAATTCCCATGCCTAAACCTTTTTAATATTTTTTTTATTTAATGATAAGGATAAATACAAATCCTAACAGGGACTACAATCCCTGTAGAATCAAGACTCAGCCTACTTCTTTGTGACAGACACTGGTCTGGATGATCCACAACCCTTTACAACATGATTTCTCCTTTTTAGGAAAACTGATTACTTTTTACTAGCATTTCTTGCAGCTAGAAAGCTTCTAGATATAGATGTTGTGTAAACACACACACACACACACACACACACAAACACACACACACATACACACACAAAAGGCAAGACTGAATTCATCCATGTAATATTTGTTGTTTGGGGTACAGATTCTTGAATTTTGTTTTCTTTCTTCATTAAAAACAAGTTGTCACTCTCTTCTTCTGGCCTTAAGTGTGGAAATAAATGCTGGTACTAGAGGAGCCATATAGGGACTCTGAACCATTGAGTATAGGGTAAAGTCAAGCATCAAGAATGACAAAGCTAGAGAGATAGAAATAATCTCAGCATCTCACAACATATTTGACTAGATAATGAAAGTCATTTATTTTTATGTGAAAAAAAATGAGCATCTTTTCATACAAAACTTTAAAAATTAGTTGCTACAAAAACATCTCAACAATATTTTATTAAACTTCATCTTATAGCACATTCTCTTTTATCTTCAGACATATAGTATTTTACTAAAAAAGTATTAATTTGTACACTTTTCTTAAATTTAAGAAAAATTCTAAATCATAATTTTTTCTCTCACCTAAGGGCCTTCACAGATGAACTTATTCCTAATTGCACGCTCTCCTGACCTCATTACTCACTCTTTTGTTAGCTACTTCAAGTATTGATTTAGACAAATTACTACAAAAAGACCTTCCTTGATCCCAAAACTAGGTTAGGCTCACCTGAAAAGCATTATTAGTGAACTTAGTATTTTCTCTTTCTACGTTGTCATCACACTTACAATTCTGTTCTCAACATTATATCTAGACTGTGTGGTTCTGATGACAGAAGATGGGTTTCACATTGCACTCTTGATTTTCAGCACCTATTTTAACATCTATCATACTACAGGCATTTGATACCTACTCCTTAAAATACATTACTTGATTCAGCATTTTGATTGATAACTAATAATGCCTAGTGATCATAATCATATTGTTTGCTAAATATGTAACATCTCATAAATGCTTTTGAGTGACTTTATCTCATTATTTGAATATACCAAATACTGGACTATGATGCCAAACTATATGTATTTTGTTCTACTTTTTCTACACATATGCTAGTAATACTCTCCTTCAGTTATAGCTTTACTATTTTAATTTTTTCATTTTCCATTTGAGGCAAAACATTCAGAGTGAGATACATAGCTCTGGCATGCAGTGTTTGGCTTGTGGTCACCCTATTCACTTTGGTGTCCCTAAGCTCTAATTGTCTCCTCAGTGGAGGGAGACACCTCATTTCTACCCAGGTTTCCACTCCACTGTAGCTTACAAACTCTCTCCAGGAGGCTGGGGAAATAAATAGGATTCATTTTCTTTCATTATCTCAGGATTCATTAGTATCACTTCTGACATTGATGTTCACTGTCTGAAAATGATTTTTTATATATTTGGTCAGTTTTTAGTTGTTTCAGCCATTTATGGCACCCAGTTTCCATTACTTAATATCTACAGTGAAATAATAAATTACTACGTAGTGTGTCTTGAGCTTATGCCTCCCAACACTAGACTCCTTGCATATCATAGGAAAATATTAATTCTTCAGACTATTTATTATTGTCTAAATCAAGATATCACAAGATTTAGTAAGCTAATGTTATGGTGGCTCACATGTACAAGCAAGGAGAAAACAGTGGAATAAATTCTAATTTTTTAAAGGAAATATTTTCTTTGTGACATAAGGTCTGATACCAATTCATGAGAAACAGATGATCACAGGTCAGGCCAGATTTTCGTATTACCTTCAGCTAGTGTCCTAAAATCAAACTGTGGGCCAGTGGGGATATAATGGATTAGCTAAAATTTTCAGTGAAATCTTAACAACGCTACATATTCACTTTTACTATTCTCATTTAAAAAAAATACATCGATTTAAAAAATGAATTTAAATCTAATACATACCCAAGGGTCTGAGTTAACATGTAGAGTATGTTAGTTTAAAACTGTTAAACTTTACCAGGCATAAATTTTCAATTAAACCCACCCAAAGTGACCACTGAAAATTTAGATTGAGTACAGCATCAGATAAAGTGTGAAGAAACAGGTAAAATGAGCATGATTCTACAAGATTTTCAATTTTGCTCTTCATCAAAAAATCCTCAAAAATAAAAATTACAGGCAATTGACAGAGCATTATAGGATTTAGAATGTAAAAATTTAAAAATAATCAGTTCTGGTAAAGAAGCTACCTCCCTTACAATGAAGTCTTTAAGTATCCTACTCCTAGGAATCATCTCTTGACCTAAAAGTTCTTATTTTAGTTTGTCTTCAGACCCAACTTCATCCTCGCCCTTTTGAAATTTTGTTTTATTCTTTTCAATTTTCTATAATCTTCCAATATAATCAATTTAATTCATACATTCTCTTTTAAAACTTGGAGATAGGTTTTCATCTTTTTCTGATAAAAAAGTCTTAATACTCTCCATTTCTATTGTAATTTGTATGTAGTTTCTTTATTAATTTATATTTACTGGATTTTTGCCTATATTAAATAGTCTTAAAGTGACTCTCAGATACATTGATTCAAATTTCCCCCCTCTATTTTCTCTCAAACTGCGGTTTTTCTTCCTTATATATTTGTCTTGCATTTTCTTCATAATTACTCAAACTGAAAGTTTACTTAGTCTTAACTCTTCCTTTGAAAATCGAAAGCATGTAAGATTGTGATTTTTACTTTAGAAATGAACTTAGGCTGTACAATTTTGAAATTATTACCTTAATTTTTTTTTTCAAAATAGTTTCATTGCCTATTGGATTCCTTGGTATGTTTTCAGGAAAAAAAAAAAAAAAAAAGCATTTCCTAATTCACATGGCTTTTAAAAATGATTGTAATTTTTTCAAAGTGTGTTGATATACATGAATCATATATATTTTATATTTAATGATTTTATTTATTTATATCACATGCATGCTCAAAATAAAGCTTCAGAGTCTTAAAACTCTTAAGCTATAGAATTGACTAAATATATAATAATACTTATCTATTGATTGTTCTGTGTGGCTTCCATTTCCCTTTGGTGATTTTGTCTGTTTAAGACTATACAGACCGTACAATATTCAGACTAAACAGTACTGAGAAGCTGATATTTTCCCAATGACTTTTTTTTTTCCTGTAAATTCACCTTTAATTTATTTTAGTTCTTTTTCATATAGGTGAGATAGTACACCAAATATAGTCTCCATTCTGTTCTAATGCAGTTTAAAACCTGGGCCAAATTTTAAACTTTGTATGCCAGATCCTAATGATTATGGTTTTATATAATGTAATCTGATTTTACATGCTCTTATTCATGTGGCTCTGTATTAGGGTCTTTTAGTTTTGAAATGTGGATTTATTTATTTATTTGTTTATTTATATTTATTTATTTCCTTCCTTCCTTCCTTCCTTCTGGAAAGAATATACCCAAACTTCCAAGGTTTTGATTTTTTTACATTTGACCACCATTTTTCACCATTTTGGTTCCCTTTTTTCTTTTTTTCCTAAGATTTTCTGACTTCCTTTGCTATATTATTGAACAATCAAAACTGATATTTTAAAGATATTTAGATTCAAATAATAATTAATTTTTCTTGTCTCATACATTTACAATAAACTTCCTTTTTATATTGTAGAGGACTTATTGTTCTTTTTGTTAAGTCATAGTTGCTTTCATTTCTGCTCCTTATTTTTGGGGGAGAGGTACTAGGGATTGAACTCAGGGACACCCAAACACTGAGCCACATCCCCAGTCCTATTTTGTATTTTAAAGACAGGGTCTCACTGAATTGCTTAGCACCTCCATTTTGCTGAGGCTGGTTTTGAACTTGAATCCTCCTGCCTCAGCTTCTCAAGCCCTGGGGATTACAGGCATTCACCACCTCACCTGGCTTTCCTCTTCAATTTAATTCATCATTGATTAGAAGATGTTTCTGGGTCCTCGTTTTTGGCAGCAGACACTATAGAGATTTTATTTTATTTTCTCCTCGCTGCCCTACTTCCTACAGATACTTTCTCCTTTTGGGTGTTTATTATAAAGCATGGAGCTAAGGCTTACATAATTTTAGGGGTCTTTTTAAAAAAGAATAAAATTTCAATACAGAATTAATTATAAAATTTTCAGTGTATTTAAAATAAAGATATTAAAACAAACTACCAGTATCTTGAAAATCAGATTCTCTTTTTTCCCCTTTAGTTTATTTGAAAGTTTACATATAAATGATCTCTGATGACAATTTGGTATCCCTTTTGTCTCCTATTCCTTTATTATCACAATAATTTTACCCCACTGCACCACCACTTAGAATACTTTCTCTCTACTCAAAGTGTGTTTCATGCACCAGAAGCATGGGAGGTTGCTGAAAATCTAAAACCTTTACCCTAGCTCTAACCTACAAAATCAGAATCTGCAAATTCTGACAAGATCACCAGATGATTCCTGGGCATATTAAAGACTGAGAAATATTACATAACTCTGCCAACTTAGAACACCTAAACAGCTACCTTGAATCTAATGAAGTAGGCTTTTGTTGAAATAGGTTTTGCAATAAAAACAAGGTCACTTTGGTTCATTCAATAATGCAGAACATTTAACTGTTTTGCATTGGCTCTATGCAGAACAAGAAAGCACACCACACTTAGGCATGCTCTTCATTCCAGTCTCTGTCCTAACAACTGCTGATTTCCCATTCCAGGATGCAAAGATAATGACACACAAAACTGAGTTTTCTTAGCCACAGATTTCCCCTAGGCAGTTAGAGCAGTTCATTAAAGGAATGATTTGATAAGTATGCTCTGAATTGGGCCTGCAAGACCTGGGAGTGCTCAAATGACTCTAGTTAGAAGGAGGAAAGCTGGGGATAGTGTCTTGTAGGGAATAATCTGGAAAGAAACAGGGGGGCCTAATGGCTACTAGAAGAAGAGGAATGGGGGAAAAAATATAAATCTCGAATGAGACTTTGTGCGAGGTTATTTGCTTTCTAGTATTTGACACAAATCCTCTTTTCTGTGTCCCCATAGAATCTTCTGTAAAATCTACTTTGCTCCCTAGTGCTTTTTATGGAGTGGATTTTCTTTATCAAGAGAAGAAGTGCTGGACCCTGCTGTGAAGTTAGCAGAAAGCCGAGCCACGGGCTGCCCACCTGAGGGCAGCTGCCTGTAGGTTACTCCGTGCTCTGTGGCCTCCCCTCCACCCCGCCTTTGTTCAGCACCGGGTGGTGCACTGTGTGCCTGACTGCACAAAGAGGTTGGGAGGTGAAGCTCTCACCCCGTCAAAAGGCACTGCACTTCGTGGGAGGACGGAAACACACTGAGGTTTTTATTCAAGTATTTCAGGTATGGAAGCCTCATCTTTTATCTGCCCTTGATTTAGTGTTTCAGGGATTCAAACTTCATAGATTGTTCTAAAATTCTGGGAGAAGCTAGAGGAAGCATGGCCATTTGGGTTCCGATTTGTGTGTTGTTCATATTTTTTCTCTGAGGCCCTATGGATATATCTACAGATGATTAGGGAAAGATAATCCGGCATTCAAGACTCTTTCCTCCCCCAGAAAAATTGCCTGGCATTACACAGATTTTCTGGGAATTTTGTAATAATAACTTTTGTAATAAAAATTTTGTAATAATAATAATAATAATAATAATTTCTGAAGCTAGAAAAACTTTATGTTGAAAAATCAGCTCTGGTAGAACTGGTAAAAAAATAAATGAGGAAGAGATTTTATCCCTTTCAATCATAAATTGGACCACAAATGGCACATCATCATCTATCCAGAAAACCGACCTGGCCTATCATCCCTCTAATGAGTGGGGCTATTTCTTACCCCTTCCTTTGTGCCTCCTTCTCTTCTATTGCTGTCCCAGCGGAGCCAACTTTCCAGTGAAAAATGGATGGCAAACAAAATAGATGGCCATTCTCTCGCTCTCTCACACTTTCCAATTTTCCCTTCTGCAGCGGAGAGAAGATTCATGACTCAGGAAATCTTTTCTGCCCCATATCAGGGAGAAAGTTCATCGCCATCTTTCCATTGGGTGGTGGCAGAAGTTAATGTGAATTCACTGATTAGACAGAGAAAACAAATCATGGAAATACATACTTTTGAGGTATTTCTTAGGAGATGGTTTATTTTAGCACAGTTGCTGGGTTTGCTTTTTCTTCTAGGCATGATAATATAAATTAATTTTTTAAGATAAGGATAAATCCATTTTTAAATATTAAATATATTTCTATAAATATGAAGCTTTCCCTTTTCTTGCCTATCTTATTTTTAGATGGAAGTTATAACTGCTACAAATGAATAATGATGTTTAGTTACTGATTAGAAGATATTTTTATTGAAAAATAAAAACATTGTATATCTATGTTAACAGTAGTAGGAAGGAAACAGTTCTCCAATTTGAATGCCCTTTCTTTCTCCAAAATTCACACAAATAGAATGAAAATGCAGTTTATAATCAAGACATGAGTTCTAACAGTGATCTTTTGAAAGTATTTGTATAAAGACTGGTGAGAATCTATTCAAAGATTATTTTCAGGTAGTGCATAACTAGTGATTGTAAATAGCATAGCTTTGGTCTTAGCAGCAGGTTACAAAGGAATATTCATTTAAATAAACATGATTTTGAACACTATAGGAAATCGTTTCTTGTTTTTAAGTGTAGAGGTTCATCTTTCCCTCAAGCCTATACTTTGTTATTTTGAAATTTCATCCACCCCAAAATTTCAAAGGTTCAAATATCCAAATGAGATGTTTGAAAAAAATGAGAGAACAAAATAATGAACCTGAAAGTATTCATTATATGGCTCCAATACGTATACTACCTGCCAATTTTATCTATAATCTCTATATTATTGTGTAGTTTGAAATGTTAGATCAAATCCAACATAATCATTATTTTACCTTTGATTCTTAAGTATCTCTAAAGATACATTTAAAAACTATAGCCTCAATGTTCAATTTCTTAATATCATCTAATACCCGGGGCTAAATTCAAATTTCCAAGATTGGCTCAGAATTGCCTCTATGTGTTTCAATTGTTTAAATTAAATCAAAGTACACAAATTTTATTTTGCCACTTTGAAAATCTCCTTTCCTCCCTAACAGCACTCACTCTTAACATGCCGTGTTTTTTTTTCTTATGCTGTATTGTTTTAAAAGCTGATTTTAAGGCTATTTGTACTTAATGTTCCACATTCTCGATTTGGCTGATTGCTTGTGTGGTTCAAATTATTCCTTTTTCTTTCATTTACTCTAGTATTAAGGAGTGGTAGAGATAAAGTTGCTTTTGTTTTGTAAACCAAGATTGTATGCATTCCTGGTCACTGGTGTGGTCCATGGTCACTCATGCTACCTCAGTAGCAGGGGGTAAGAGACACAGTATCAAATCAATAGATAGACACTGGAAGTTGGTGAGAGTTGGCAGGTGACAACTTCAGTCAACCTCCAGGCAAACTCATTTTTTTTTTTGCTGTTATAGAGTTCAGGTAGGGCGAGCCCGCCAATTACAGATAAGCACCCTAACATCTATAAGTGAACCTGAAAGTATTCACTATATGGCTATAAGCCAATCATCTTATGCCTAATGTAACTGCACTATGAGGAGGCACTAAATATTGCTGTCGTGATGGAAGGCAGTCTGGAAGGGTCTTTGACCCCAAGGGGGTGGGGGTTTATGAGTTGGGGGGTTTCATGCCCTGAAACATCTAACCCCTTCATTTCTTGACCTGATAGTCTGGTAGCTTGCCAACGGTAACCACAAGTACTAAGAATGTGGGTTCACAGATGGCTCGCTAGAACAAAGCATCCCATTCTGCAGGTGTTCCTGTAAGGCCTGTACAAGCATAGGTTTTCCTAGCACTCTGAGCTGTTCATAGCTACTATCTGTGAACCAAAAGTTATTCCAACACAAGATCACTATAGAAGCTGCACCACAGGCTTTCTGTCCCACCATGTCTGGAGGCTGGTGATAGATATGTGGCCATCCCACTGCTAGGTTAATGTATGTGAATGTCATTCTCATCTTCCTTTTCTGTATCATATTGGTCTTTACAAAGTACTATCATAGTAAACAGAATAAATCGTAGTTGGTTTATGTGTGGTTTTTGTAAACTAAGTTTCTTGAAGTCAAGAATGGCAACAATTTCAAACAAAAACCTATTATTAAATACATTCATTCAAAAGA
This sequence comes from Callospermophilus lateralis, assembly GCF_048772815.1. NCBI lineage: Eukaryota > Metazoa > Chordata > Mammalia > Rodentia > Sciuridae > Callospermophilus > Callospermophilus lateralis. The sequence goes on along the minus strand of NC_135307.1, from coordinate 40,148,981 downwards.
TGAAAAAAACAGTTCAACATAAAAAACAATCTATTGAAATAAAAAAATGGTATACCAATCAAATAGAAAAACTATTAAATCATCTTTTGTAAGATGCAAAACAAAACAAAACAAAACAAAATTCTGCATCCCCGAAGTATTTAAAAATGGAATGAATGGCTTACTCTTCAATATGACTAGAAAATATAACTACATAGGCAATTCTGCATCATATTTGATGAAAAAAATGATAATAATAATTCTCCAAAGGAGCTACCAAGCCAGAATGTCTTCTAATATTATTATCCAGGGTTCTAACCAAATGAAGAGCCAGGGCTATGTTAATAACCCACAAAAGGCTTAACACTGAGGCACAAAATAATAAATAAAATGATCACTTTAAAAATTTCTTATTGAATTCAATTTCAATGAACTGTTGGATGATTAAAAAGGAGTTTTTGTGGACAAGGCAGGCTCCACCATAGCTCCCTTGATGTGGTAGCTTCCACCTCAGTATACCAGACAGGGCCTAAAGGCAGCTACTACCAGCAACATCACTGCATCTTCAAACACATTGCCTAACGCCATTTCATGGCCCACCCTTGCTGTCCATCTCTGAAAGCAGTTGCCTTCATCTTGGGACACCTCAGCCACCATCTTGAGTCACCTCTGCTGCCCACCTCTTCCATCTTTATTTGGGGTTGCTTTCATCTTGGGACACCAGCTGGGACCTGGAAGCCTAAAATCAAGGTACTTACAGGTCTGCCACCACTGCCACCAACTAGAAACGCACTTGCTTCCATCTAGGGATAACAACCAGGGCCTGGAAGATCATCATCAAATGTTGAGGCTTGGTTTCACCTGAGGTGTTGCTGCTAGGTGTGATAATAGCCACCATCTTGCAGTAGAGGCAGAAGACAACCTTGCACAGGATTGGTAGGTTGGAAGAGGGTGTGAAGGTATCTTGATCCCACCTTTCCTAGCCAACCAGCCCATCACCCACTGAGTACCCAGGGCCAACTTCAGAAGCAATTGCTGGAACCTAACACCAGCCTGGTCCCAAATTCCCTTCCCAATCTGGCATCTACCAGTCACCTGGTCACACCAGTTTGGCAATCAATAGGGCCCTCAGGCTCCCCAATCTTCAGTTTCCCAACACCTTCCCCAACAGCAGCCTGGCCCAGCACTTGCAGCTAAGTGGCTGGTCTGCAGCTCTCAATGCCTGGTCCTGATCTTCCTGATAAAGAACAGTTCTCCATGACAGTTTCAAATGTCCAGGCACTTAGCCCTCAGGACCCATGGAGAGAGAGGTGCCTGACTGGGGATTCTAAAAGACAGGAGTGGAAAAGATACAGTTTAGAGACTAAATTAGAGATCAGGAATTACAGAGTCCACAGGTGATGTAAGAGGCTAAGACCAGGCTCCTACATCATATGAGTGGACCCCAAAAGATATTCCTAGGGTGCAGTTTTGCAACAGGGATCAGCAATTGCTATACACAGCCTCCAAGTGTTCTGCCTCCAAAAGTAACCCTCTCACCTTAGTAACCTTCACCATCCTGAGATGAAGATACCAGCAAACTTTAGAAAACCCCACCTAATGGATGAGAAGGGAAGCAGAGAAAATATTGAACTCCCCCCCCCAAAAAAAAACACAATTGAAAATTGTTAAATTTTCTTTTTAGATATATTTTTCCTTCCTTTTCCCACTTTCACATTTCCAACATTTTTGAAACCAAGTACTTTTTTTTCTTTTTATTTTTTCAATTATTTTTATTATTTTATTTTTATTTATTTTTTATTATTTCTTTTTTCTTACTCTCTCTCTATATTTTCTTCTCACTTGTCTGTTTTCCCTGGGTGTCTTTCTTTTCTTCTGCTAATAGCCAACTTCTATTGATAGCACTTTCACCCTTCCTATGATCTAATATCTCTATATTATCACCTCCTACCACACAAACATCACAACCCACACACCCCTTTTGTCCATCCTTAGAAACTGCAGACCCTATTTATATTGTAGGTAGTGATTAAACACATCATTTCTGTTTATTATAACAAAACTGTAAACATCTTAATTGGAGCTATTTGTTTTAAGGCTGCATATTGTTTCAATTGGGTGCTGTTAATATTGACCTCCCCCTTAAAGGTGAGGTTTTAGAAACCTGCAGGGACACTATAAGTCTATAGAGTAGAAACTGTAATACCTTGGATACTCACTGCTAGAGGGAAAGACACATGAACAACATGAAAAAACATTGGAAGAAAGCACTCTAAACAAACCAAGCTGCTACACTAATAGAATTCCTTGAAAGTACAGTAGAAGAAGTATCAGAGAAGGAGTCCAGAAGGTTCATAATTAAAATTATCTGTGAAGTAAAGTATGAGGTAAGAGAGCAAATACAGGCAACAAAATATCACTTCAATGAAGAGATAAGACAGTAAATGCAGGTAACAAAAGATTACTTTAATAAAAAGACAGAGATTCTAAAAAAAATGTCAATCATAAATCTTTGAAATAAAAGACAAAATAATCCAAGTTTAAAAGTCAATAGAAAATATCACCAATAGACTAGACCACTTGGAAGACAGAACTCAGGCAACAAAGACAAAAGTTATAATCTTGAAAATAAAGTTGACCAGAAGTGAAGATGGAAAGAAATAATGAAGAGAACCTCCAAGAATTATGAGATAACATGAAAAGACCAAAGTTAAGATTTATCAGGATAGAGGAAAGCACAGAGATACAAACCAAAAGGATGCACAATCTCTTCAATAAAATAAAATCAGAAAATTTCCCAAACTTGAAGAACAAAATGGAAAATCAAACATAAGAGATATATAGGACATAAAATGTACAAAATTATAACAGATCCACAATAAGCTATATTATAATAAAAAATGCCTACCATATAGAATAAAGATAGAATTTTAAAGATTGCCTGAGAAAAGTATCAGATTAAATATAGGAGGACACCAATTTGGATCTCAGCAGATTTCTCAACAAAGACCCAAATCTAGTAGGTCCTACCAAGCTATGAAAGAAAATGGATGCCAATCAAGAATCTTATATTCAGCAAAATTAAGCTTCAAGTTTGATGATGAAATAAAAACCTTGCACAATAAACAAAAGTTAAAAGAATTTACAACTAGAATGCCTTCAGTACAGAACATTCTCTGCAAAATATTGCATGAGGAAGAAATAAAAACAACAATGACAATCAGCAAAGGGAGGAACTACAATAAAGAAAAAAACAATCAGAAGAAAAATGAAGTCAAGTTAAAAAAAAATAAATCAAAATGACCAGGAATACAAATCATGTCTCCATAATAACCCTGAATGTTAATATCCTAGATTCACTAATCAAAAGACATAGACCCACAGATTGGGTTTAAAAAAGTAAAAAAGACCCAACAATATGCTTTCAAGAGACTCAACTTATAGGAAAAGACATCCACAGATTGAAGGTGAAAGAATGGGAAAAAAGCATATCATTGACATGGATCATATAAACAAGCAAGGATTTCCATCCTGATATCAGATAAAGTGGACTTAAAGCCAAAGTTAGTCAGAAAGGAAAAAGAAGAACATTTCATACTGTTTAAGGGAATCATACATCAAGAAGACATAACAATTATAAATATTTATGTTCCAAATAAGGAGGTATCTATGTACATCAAACAAACCCTTCTCAATTCGAGAATCAAATAAACCCAACACAATACACTGGGTAACTTTAACACACTTCTCTCACCACTGGATAGATCTTATAACCAAACACTAAACAAAAAAACTATAAAACTCAATAAAACAATCAATAATTTATACTTAATAGACTTTTATAGAATATTCCATCCATCAGTGAGCAAATGCACCTTTTTCTCAGAAACACATGGATCCTTCTCTAAAATAGACCATATGTTATGCCACAAAGCAAATCTTAGCAAATGCCAAAAAAATAGAGATACTACCCTGCATTATATCAGATCATAATGGAATGAAATTATAAATCAATGACAAATTAAAGATAGAATCTACTCCAACACCTGGAGATTAAATAATATGCTATTGAATGACAAATAGATAGCAGAAGACATCAGGGAGGAGATAAAAAATTCTAAGAGGTAAATGAGAACACCAATACAACACATCAAAATTTCTTGGACACTATAGAAGCAGTGCTAAAAGGAAAGTTCATTGCATTGGGCTCATTCATTAAAAGAATAAAAAGTCAACAAATAAGTAAACTAACATTTCATTTCAAAGGTCTAGAAAAAGAGGAACAAATCAACACCAAAAGCAGTAGAAGACAGAAAATAAAATCAGAGCTGAAATAAATGAAATTAAAATGGAATAAATAATTCAAAAAGTTGACAGCATGAAAAGTTGGTTCATTGAAAAAATAAGTAAAACTAATAAACTCTTTGCCATGCTAACAAAGAGAAAGAGAGAGAAAACTCAAATGTTCTAGAACTTGTGATGAAAAAGGAAATATAACAATGAACACTATTGAAATACAAAAAAATAATTAGAAAACATTTTGAAAATTTATACAAAAATGAAATAGTAAATCTTGAAGACATAACAAATTTCTAGAGACATATGACCTACCCAATATGAATCAGAAAGACATACACAATTTAAACAGATCAATTTCAAGCAATGAAATAGAAGATGCCATCAAAAGCCTACCAACCAAGATAAGCCCAGGACCAGATGGACTCGCAGCAGAGTTTTAAACACTTTCAAAGAAGAATTAATACCAATACTCCTCATATTATTTCATGAAATAGAAAAGGAGGGAACCCTTCCAAACTCATTCTATTCAGGCTAATATCACTCTGATACCAGAACCAGATAAAGACACATCAAGCAAAAAAAAAAAAAAAAAAAACCACTTAGGACCAATATCCCTGATGAACATAGATGCAAAAATTCTCAATAAAATTCTGGCAAATTGAATACAAAATCATATTAAAAAGGTAGTGCACCATGATCAAGTGGGGTTCATCCCAGGGATGCAAGGTTGGTTCAACATGAATAAACATAGTACAGAATAAGAGATACAGAGACAAACCCACATAAATACAGTTATCTCTTACTAGACAAAAGCATCAAAAACATATTCTGGCAAAAAGATAGCCTCTTCAACAAATGGTTCTGGAAAAACTAGAAATTAATATGCAGCAAAATGAAGTTAAACCCCTCTCTCTCACCCTGCTCAAAACTCATCTCAAAGTGAATCAAGGACCTAGGAATTAGATCAGAGGCCCTGTGCCTAATACAAGAAAAAGTAGATCCAAATTTTTAGCTTAGAGCTTGACTTCCTTAACAAACTCCTAAAGCACAAGAAATAAAATCAGAATCAATAAATGAGATGCATTCAAACTAAAAAGCTTCTTCTCGGCAATGGAAACATCATAAAATGAAGAGAAGCTTACAGAATGGGAGAAAATCTGTACTATACACACCTCAGATAGAGCACTAACTTCCAGGATATATAATGAACTCAAAAAAATTAACATAAAAAAACAATCAATTAATTGGCCAAGAGCTGAGTAGACACGTCATAAAAGAAGATATACAATCAACAATTTTATGAAAAAATGTTCAACATCTCTAGCAATTAGAGAAATGCAAATCAAAACTACTCTAAGATTTCATCTCACTCCAGTCAAATGACAATTATTAAGAATACAAGCAACAAAAGAGGGAGAGAGAGAGAGAGAGAGAGAGAGAGAGAGAGAAAGTGTCACAGTAGAATGGGTAGAGAATAGTGATGGGAGGGGAGAGGAGGGAAGTGGGGAACAGGGAGGGCAGCAGAATACAACTGACACTAGGATTGCTATATGTATACACATGGATGTATAACCAATGTGATCCTGCAATTTGTACACGTGGAAAAATGAGAATTCATACCCTATTTTAATCAAATGTATGATATGTCAAGATCATTGTATTGTCTTGAGCACTAATAGGAAAAAAAAAAGAATACAAGCAACAATAAGTGTTGGCAAGGATTTTGGGGAAAAGTATACTCGTATATGCTGGTGGGACTGCAAATTGGTGCAACCACTCTGGAAAACCATATGAAGAATCCTTAAAAAACTTGCAATTGAACCACCATTTGACCCAGCTATTTCATACCTCAGTTAATACCCCAATGACTTAAAATGAGCATACAACTGTGTTGCGGCCACATCAATGTTAATTGCAGTTCAATTCACAATAGCTAAACTGTGGAACCAACCTGGATGCCCTTCAACAGATGAATGGATAAAGAAACTGTGGTACATATACACCATGGGATATTACTCAGCCTTAAAGCAGAATGAAATCATGACACAGGAAGGTAAATGGATGGAGTTGGAGAATATAATGCTAAGTGAGATAAGTCAATGCCAAAAAACAAAGGCTAAGTGTTTTCTCTGATACATGAATCCATAATGGGGGCTGGGGTAAGGGAAGAATGGAGGAAATTTGGATTGGGCAGAAGGGAGTGAGGGGAGGAACAGGAGTACAGGGGTGGAAAAGATAGTGGAATGAGACGGACATCATTACCCCATGCACACATGTGATTGCTCAAATGGTTTGGCTCTACTTTGTGTAACAATCAGAGAAACGAAAATTTGTTTTCCATCTGTGTACAATAAGTTGAAATGGATTCGGTTGTCATATATAACTAATTAGAACAAAATAATGAAATAAAAACAAAAAACAAAAATGATTTTTGCTATTTATGCATATATCACATCTATATTTTTGTGAAACAAACATATTGAAATTACTATTTTGAAATTAGCATTGTATTATAATTAACAAATGTAAGTGAATGTGTACACCCTTGATCAGAAGGAAACCATTTATCCCTGACAAAAGCTGCATTTTATCTTTTCTAATATTTTCATTCTTATAGTGAAAAAAGCCAAATGTAAAAATGCTTTGTATCAATAATTTAGTATACTTTCAATGGAGATAAGCCTTGTCTAAATGGTAATATTCATTGTAATATGCTATACAATTTTTGTTGACATATATTTTCTCTTAGATCTACTAAAATATGAAATTATCATGAAAGCTTAAGAGTTCTTCCTCACCTGTCTTTCTCAATGTGAAGAAAATTTATCCTATTCTTATGAAAATGCAAGCAAATGCTCTGGAAATTTATACTGGGCATGAGAAATAATGAAAAATGACCCATCTTGAATAAAAGGAAATTGCTTAGTATGCCCACTAAAAAACAAAGAGATATTTATACTTTATCCAACACAGTTTTGCAAATGTTTGGTGGAGTTGACAAAGTCAAACTCTGCTTTTTCTCTCTGTTTTAAACCTGGAGAAGACTTCTTACTTTGGCCAAAACATGAAAATAAGAACATTGAAGAGAATAATGTGAATTTTCAAAATTTAATTTTTTTATAGTAATAACAAACTATTTTCTTTTTTCCAAAATTAAAATAGTAGAAATGGATCTGGAGTTCTAGAAAGAATATGTTCATACAATTTTATGTCTAAGAGGCATTCTAATTACTGAGTCTATCACAAATTAACAAGAGTTCCCTCCTATAAAATTTAGGACAGAATTTGTCAAGCCACTTTAAATGATTTTGAATGGTTCAATTATCCAAATTGTGTTTTGAATGCAATCATGCAAAATGTATGAGATTTCTATCCAGCTTCTGGTGAAGTTGATCATTAAGAGTATAAAATTGTGTTTTAAAATGGAATGTCTTCTTCCAGTTACTCATATAAATATAGTTAACATTGACGGGATATAGATTTTATTCTTTCTAATGTAGAAGGGATCAGTACAGTTTCTAAGACAGTTGGATTGTTTTCACAGCCAGAGTTATTTGCTTCAATCAACACAATGCTGAAAATAGTTATGGATATGAGATTGTTTATTGTCTCTAATACACCTGTTCAATGTTCAGTACTTCTGTGTTTGGGTGCGATTTGGTACATTGCCTTGCTTTCTTAAGTCTGGTCATGAGAAATATGACATCAGTGTGCTGCTTATTTCTTTTCAGATTCCCATATTTTCTCTCAAGTCATTACTGTTATGTTTAATATTCTGAAATTTCACTACAATAATGCATATTTTAGGTGTACAGTTACCTATGCATTTCTTATTCATTGTTCTATGAATTCAGAGAGTCCACTTAATCATCGGCATGTTTCCTACCTTGAATAAAATGAACGTCTATTATTTTTATTAAAAAAAAAAATCAGGCTTTCATTTGTTGTGACTTCACCCTCTTAAATGACTGTTCATAACAAATGATCAGAAATCCTAAATCGAACTTTTTGCCCTTTGGTTTTCATTCTTAATTTCTTTTCTGTATAAACTTGTGGTCTATTCTCAGATATTTTCAGTTTTGTCTTTCTAATCATAATTCATTTTTCAACTATCTGCATTCTGCACTACAATTCTGCTAATCTGCTAAGTATTTTATTTTGAAAATTCTACATTGTGGGCATGTGTCCACATACGCAATTTCTGGAATATCTAGTTGGTATTCTTTTCATAAGAATCTCTTTTTCATCATATCTTATTTTTTCAAGATGATTTCTCCCTATGAACATATTGATATAGTTATTTAAATCTAAATGCTGTTATAAATTATGAAATTTTTCTGGTGTTAGGACTTTATTTTGTCCCCAAACAGGGAATTGAAACCATTTCTTCTATTACAATGTAATTTATCCTTAGATATTTTGCATTTTCTATTTGGTACTTATAATAGTTGAGGTTAATTGTCAGGCATACTGTAGCTTCAATTGGCAATGGGGTGAAAAGATTTGAATTTCTCTTCTTTTTCCATTTATACTTTTATCCCTTCCTACCGCCTCTTCTTTGTTTCAGTAAGAAAGGGAGAAGCATGTTTTCAATCTTCCTAACAGAATAAGTGGTCTTCTGGAAAGGAAAGATGTCCATCCTGCCTTGGTATTATCAGTGACTTCTAGCTTTGCCCAAGTCCCTACACTCTGGGATAAGAAAGAACTCTGCCACTCATACAGGGTCTGCATGAGGTGGCAGATGGACAAAGATCAACCTCCCTGTGTTGTTCCACTGTGGGATCCAGTTCATCTAATTCTAATTCAAATATTTGCTTTAGATTCTGGATTTCTATCCTTATGTATTTCTATTTTGTAAAATTCTTACAAATCAGGATGCATTAATATATTGTGTGTATTGAAACCATCTAAAAAAAAGAGAGTGCTTTTTGCTTTCCAAGCTATTTTTAGTAATATTTCAAATATATAAGAACAGAAATATAATGAACACCTATCAGTCATAAATATGTTTTAAAAATCATAGTATTTTAGCATATTTGTTCTATTAATTTACATTTTTTGGTGAGATATTTAAAGCTTCTAAACAATTTTTCTTAATATAATCTCCCTTTTCTTCCAAGATATTATGCAGAATTTGTCTAAATCATTTCAATATATTTCTAACAAGTTGTTTCTGTTTCTCTTAGCTAGCTACTGGAAAGTGAAATGTCTGTCTTAAAATATATATCTAAACTTTACTCAATTTGCCAAATTGCCCTTCAAGGTAGTAATTCTTTTCTAAAATTTTATGAAATATATATCCTAGCTGTTACTCTACATCTTTGCACATTTTTGTCACAAATCTTTAAAATTTATGCTTGAATAGTGGGTGAGATACAGTTTCTGTTTGTGTTTTGGCTTACATTTTAATGTGTGATCAGATAATTTGACCTATGTTCTTTGCTCCATCAACTTCTTCTGTGAAATACTAATTTCATTTGTTAACTGCCTCTTCTGTTGTGGTTTGGATATGAAGTGTACCGTGAATATTCATGGGCTGAAGGTTGGGTCCCCAATGCAGCAATGTTCCCAGGAGGGCTTTTGGGAAGTGATTCGATCGCGAGGGTTCCGACATCATTAGAGGATTAGTCCATTGGATGGATAAGTATTTTCATGTTTCACTGGGAAGTTGTGTAAATTGTAGGCATCACTAGTGAAAGAAGATTATTGGGGGCATGGCCTTGGGAGTTCTGTCTTGTCCCTGGCTCCTTCCTTATGTCCACCATGGTGTTCTGCCTCACCTGAGGCCCAAAGTCATGGAGCTGACTAACCATGGACTGAACCCTCTGAAACCATGAGACAAAATAAATCTTTGCTTCTTTAAGTTGTCCTTCTCAGGTATTTGGGTCACAGTGAGAAACAGATAACCAAGACACTCTTCCTCCTTCCCTCATATAAGATGCAGAAGTTCTTCAGGTATTATGCATTTCAGTCCTATATTCATTGCAATCATTGAGTTATATTCTGGTAACCGAGGGCTGGATTTTAATTTTGCTTTTGACAACTTCTGTCATCAGTGTTTACTTTTAATATAGTTGATTTATAATCAATTTTTTAATTTACTTGTTAGAATGATTTCGTATGAAATTGCTTTTTCCAAGGTCAGGTGGATGTATCATTTAAATTTTATTGACATTTAAAAAAGCTTTTCTGAGCAATATGTATCAATTGTATTATTACAATCATCTAATAGATTTGTGGGATTAGCTATAGCTACTCTTCTAAATTTTTATTTCTCAAATGGGTATAAATTAATTGAATGATTTTACTGAGACTATTGTGGTGGAATATACATATAACTTCATTTTGTGTAATTACAATATTTTTAATGTTAAATCTTAAAATAAAAATGATGATTTTAAGGCATCTCTTGATTTTTACTGCTTAATTTTATGGTCTTGTCGTCTATCTTTAAAAGTAGCCATCTTATACTTATTTTCCCTCTGACTGTCCTTTTCTAGTTTTAGTAACAGAATCAATGTCCAAAAAATTAGGTCTACTTCCATTTTAATTCCTAAGAGCATTGTAATCAGGGGCTACGTATATGTGTTTATTAAAACATTGAATTAACTGAACTGTAAAACTGTTAAACAAGTGGTTAACTATTTTTAGTGGTGAATTGCATTTTTAAAGGAAATATACCTCTTTAGGTTATATAGTTGCTAATGTTCATTTTCCATAATTTGTTTTCCTAGACATATTCTTACAAGCTTAAGTTTCATAATTCCTGACAAAATTAAATGATATTTTACAACTCAGTTGTAACTACAGGTATAGTCCATTTTTTCTAATAACTGTGTGGTATACTTTTTATTTTTCATAATAAGTATTGTTAGGGCTCTGCTTATTATATTAGAACTAGTTATAGTTACTTTAAAATTATTTTTTTAGTCTTAATATTATTTCCTTTCTTATTTTTGGATTATAATTTTTCTAGCATATTTTTCTATTATATTTTTTATTCCTTTTTTAATTTTAATACTTTTTCTGTTATTAATGTTTTGGTATATCAGTTATAAACACATTTTTTTCTTGTTCATTTGTCAATGACTCTTGATCTTTTAATAATGTTAATCCATTTATAGTTAATATGATTATGAAACTGATTGTATTTAATCTTACCATTTTTTTTCTTCCAACTTACAATTTAATGTTTCTGTTGCTTTACTATGTTTCTTTCTGAGCTTTAACTGAATTTATTGCATTTCCTTAACCGTACCTTCTTTTCCCAACTATTTGTCTGAAATTGTATATTACTAGTTTTTTTGCTTTTAGCCTCTTAACATAAACTTTTAACTTGGAGCATATTTTAAAAGAAAAAAAAACTATGCACATAGTCTTTTTTTCTAAATTCCTTTAAAATCATTTTCCCCAAAATTTCAATAATATTTTTGCAACTTTGTTTTTACACTCAAATTGTGCTACTACACATTTTTGTAGTTATTTTCATTTACCCCATGTATATAATTAATAATTTCTTTATTATAGATTCTTATATACTAAGACTTTCCTCTGAATTTAACCTCTTTTCTTCAAAGTATACCCTCATTAATTCTTTTAGTCATTCTCTATGAATGGCAAGTAATTTATTGATCTCAAAACTCACTGTTTGAAAAAAAATTATATTTCAACCCTTCTTTTAATATTCCTATATTTATCAGTGTCCTATTTCGGTAACTTGCTTTCCCCTGTAACCCAAATTAACCTATCATTTGTGACTTCTTGTATATTTCTGATCATTTTTACCATATGAATACTTTAGAAAAGTTTAATTCTATGTAACTAAGAACCAGGCATATAAAATTTATGTTTAAACCAATGTGATTTTTGCTCTTTGTTTCAGCTGTTTTTGTTTACTCGTGGGGGGAAGGAGTAGTAGTTTTTTGTCTTTGTTTTTACTCAGCACTTTACCTAATGCAAAAGAGGCAAATTATTCCTCCCTCCTCCCTTTCTTCCCCTCTCTTTCTTTCTTTCTTCATTAAGGAACCGAATGACTTTTAAACTGTTTATGATTGGGAAGAGAGAATCTGGGGGTAATCCACAACTTGGATAATCTTTTGCCCAACACTTTTCTTACATGAGAAAGCACTATTGACTTTATCCAGTCATTTGCTCTTGCCAAACACCTGTAAGTATCAAATCTCTACATAAAAGACCTATGGTTTTTAGGAGGCCTCAGTAATGCTTGGGAATGTTCCTCTTACATCTGCCTGGCTTAGCCTTAGGATTCCTGGCCAAAGAGTAAGGGCATTAAGAATGCCAAAGCAGAGAGGAAAAATGCTCTAATATTATCTGTAATATTATCAGAGGAAGTTTTGAACATTAGAAACAAGGAAATAACTCACTCTAGACATGTTTAGAAGAATGATACAAACTGTAATTCTGAGCACAGGTTATTAGGATCTGCTAAGTGGGAGCACAATTATGATATGTATAATGATTCATTATTCATCTTGCCTTTTCTGGCCTCACTTTTAGCACCATCATTATTTTGGTGTGAAATAGATATATTTTATGTCCTTGTTCTGCCTGTTCTGTTGCCAGTGTACTGATATGTAAATAGACATGCATTATAAGAATGTTGACTTGTGAGGAGGATACATAAAGTTAACAGAAGACATTAGATGTCCCAGTGGCTATTATGTGTTCTAAAAAGCTGTGAGAATATTAAGAATTGGATGTATTTAAATGTGAGAAGGTATCTGCACAGCAAAGGAAATGATAAAGAGTGTGAAGGGAGAGCCTCCCTGATGGGAGAAAATCTTCGCTCGCTCTTCCTCCGACAGGGGATTAATATCCAGAATATATAAAGCACTCAAAAAACTGAACATAAAAAAACATCAATCAATAAAATGGGCAAATAAACTAAACCGACATTTCTATGAAGAAGAAATACAAATGGCCAACAAATACAGGAAAAAATATTCAATAGCCCTAGAAATCAGGGAAATGCAAATCAAAACTATAATGAGATTTCATCTCATTTTAATTCAAATGGCAATCATCAAAAATACCAATAATAATAAATGCTGGTAAGGATGTGGAGGAAAGGTACACTGACCAATTATTGGTGGAACTGCTGCAAATTAGTAGAACCACTTTGGAAAATAGTATGGAAATTCCTCAAAAGACTAGGAATAGAATCACTATCTGACCCAGCTCCTTGGTATTTATGCAAAAGAATTAAAATTAGAATGCTCTAGTGATACAGGATTATTGATATTTATTTATATTGCACAATTCATAATAGTAAAGTTATGGATCCAACCTAGGTGACCATCAACAGATAAATGGATAAGGAAACTGTGGTATTTATACATAATAGAGCTTTACTCAGCTATAAAGAATAATGTAATCACATCATTTATTGGTAAATGAATAAAACCAGAGAGCACCATGCTAAATTAAATAAGTCAGACTCAGAAAATCAAGGGTCAAATATTTTTGCTTATATATACAAGCAAGAGCAAAATAAGGGGAAAGTGTATGTGTGTGTGGGGGGGGGTGGTTCTATGAAAATAGAGGGAAGATCAGTGGAGTAGACGAAATGGATTGAAAGGGAAAAAGAAAAAATGGGAAAAGAGAAATGAATGAAATTGACAAAATTTTGTTAGATTTTTTATATGAATATGCTACAGTGAATTTCACCTTTATGAATACCTATAAAACACCAATTTCAAAAATAAATAGAAAGAAGACTAATAGAGTAGAGGAAGGATAATGGAGATAAGAGAGGAAGAAAAGAAGAAACTTTGGGGATTTGAATGTCCATGTATGTATGATTATGCCCAAAATGAACCCTAATATTATGTATAACTATAGTGTACCAATAAAAGTATTTTTAAATACTTTTTTTTAGCTTTAGGTGAACACAATATCTTAGTTTTACATTTATGTGGTGCTGAGGATGGAACCCAGTGCCTCATGCATGCTAGGCGAGCACTCTACCACAGAGCCACAATCCCAGACCCCCAATAAAGTAATTTTAAAAATTGAAGATGTTTTCTTATTTATCAAGTAGCCCAGTCAATTTTATTGATAGAAATTATAGAAACAAGAAGCATAAATTAGTGCAGGCCTAGCCAACTGCATCTCTTGATATCTTACATGTAGGCAGGTCTCTTAATATGACTCTAGTTTTCTATAGATCTCTCTTTTCTGAGGGTTTTCACTACTTCCATCATTTTGATAGTAAAATATACACAAGGAGAAAACCTCATTTCTAATCACACAATCCCTAAATTCAAGTATTGATATATCTCACAAAGCATATGTTCCAAGCAAATAACTCACTGTGGCAGAAAAATAAAAACATTTGAAAATTTTTCTGCACCACCAATAGCTGTGTGTATGAGGATAACATCTCTGATCCTGTGGTAACACAAATTAAAAGTAAATGTCTTTAGAATATGTGGATGAAACTGATGAACTGTAGTACACATTGCAGGGCCTATGAATAATAGATGTTAAAATTTAGCAACCATGCCCCTCTAGTTTTCCTTTTTCTGCTTTACTCCAGGTTATTTTGAACAGCTGATTGGAGGAATGCTATATGATAATACTCTGCTAACTTCCAGCTTTGTATAAACCTCAAAAGAATGGTATTTTCTTGTAACAAAAGCCTGAAATTGAAATGGCATTCAATATAAAAATATCCACTTCCTCCTCTCAATACTGATTTATTATTATAGCTCAGTTTGGTCAAAATATAAAAAATCAATCAATCAGCAATGCCTGCGATTAAGAACAAACCAACCAAACAGTATTTATCAGAATTTACTATTTTCCATAAACAAAAAATAGGGTCAACAAATCTGTATTTATTTATGTCCAACTTTCTATTTGGGTTTTTATATAGCTTAACTAATTCCTGATATTTTTATTTATATCTTGATTACTCTTACTTTTTGTAATTTGTTCGTATAGTTTACTTCCTTGTACAGAAAGAGTGACAAGGAAAGGAGAAATGGAATTTAATATGGTTTGGGGTTATTAGTTTAGAGTTAAATCTCATTAATTTCTTTGGTAGTTCATCCAATCTTTCTTGGGTAAAATCAATAACCAAATACAAAAATTTGATATGGTGTGTTTTACATTTTTTTCCTAAATAAAGGTTCATAAAGGTAGCATTTGTTTTACAATTTCTCTTCTTTCACATCTTTACCCTTAAAGATCTCCAGTAGGGTAAATGCAGGAAGGACTTGGCTGCATTAGAACTAAAATTCTATTTCTGAAAACTTCTCCCCTGTTAAAAAAAAAAAAAAAAAAGCCATAGCTAAAAATGAATAAAACAGCTTTGGTTTAGATTGCTTGGAAATCCTCCCCTCTGCTGCAATTACCGGATGAAATAGACATTAAGCTCAGAGGAGTTCTTCACTCAGTCTCTCTTGCTTCTTGCCTCTGTGAGGGACTGTTTTTCTGATGCCATTATTGGCAGATCGCCACATTGCACCTGCTGATCCACCTGCCTCTCACTGGCGTGCAGTATTTAAAATGTTACGCAATTAAAGTAAATGAGTTTAAAGGGCTGGATTTGCACTACACCTCCTGGGGAGCTGTTGTTCATCTTTAAAAGTGCCTGATGATGGTTTGGGAAGCAGTGCTGCTGGACTGGCCCTGGGGTGCTGAATTGCTCCCCTTTGAAGAACTCTGTGGCGAATCTCCTCATGAGGATGCTAAATGGTGAGGAAGCATAAAGACAGACATTTCGTACCCCAGGAATCCAGTCTTTATAGATTGAGACTAGGCAGCAAAAGAAAGATTATAAAGTAACTAGAATCATCTAACTGTTTCTTGACAAAATATAACTCTTTATCTTCACCAATTTTAATTTGTGTTTATCAGTTAAGTTTTAATTATTTCCTGCAAACCTGTGTGCAAAATGGTAAGTGGAGATATTTCAAAATGGAAAAGCTATCTGCTTATCGGAACACACTTTAATGTCTCATCATCTTCATAGTGGTCATTAATTATTCTGTAGTGTCTATCTTACTGCTGCTAGGCATGATGTAATTAAAAGGTGGTTTACTTTAGTGCACCCTGTTCTTTCACAGAGAAATTTGGGCATATCTAGGCACACTGACTGAGACCACAAAGATATGCTTCAAAATAAATTTAAATTACTTATTCACTGAAAATAATGTATATGATGGGCATTGTCATACTAAAAATACAAATAAATAATCACCTAGGTTTCATGGAATTTATCTTGACATTAATGCTAAGCAGCTAAGAAAATAGATTCTTTCATTCTATATGCACTGCAGGACTTTACAATTCTTCAAAAGTCCCAGGATTCCATGTTAGAAACATAGCTATAAGAGAAACAAATGAAAAGATACACGCAGGACCTCTGGCTCTTGTGTAGGTAGCCTGTAAGGAGTTGGGGACTCATCACTGCCATCCTTACAATGAGAGAGATGCTGAACTGAAAACGATTTCTCAACTGTTCATCTTAGATCAACCAGAAAATTAAGGATGCAGGACAAACTATTGACTCCCATGACAGAGCAAGAGATAGGCAGATGCAGAGACTCACAACATAATAGAGAAGAAGCTCAAAAGCAGAAATCTCCCCAAGAATCAGAATTACGATAGAAAAATATAAATTGTAATTGACAGATGACTGGAGCCTCCATTGAAGCAAGTTTGAGAACTTGAAATTCCAGGAGGGCTAAGGAAAACAGCCGTGTAAAGAATTAGCAAACCTGAGGAAATGTTAGTAGAATGTTCCAAAATGTAAATGAAGAGAGAAAATAAAATGAAAAACAAAAGAGAACATAATATTCAAAACCTTAGGTAGTTTTAACGAAATGATCAAATATGTATAACGGAAATGCAAGAAGCAGAAAAGAGAAAAACAGACTCTTGAGGTGACAATGACTAGGAATGTTCTAAAATTAAGAATATCATACCACAGATTCAGAAACCTTAGAAAACACCAACCAGAGTAAATACCAAAAAGTCTTCACCTAAGCATGTCCTATTAAACTGCAGACAGTCAAGACAGAAAATCTTAAAGAAACTGGGGTGAGTTGGGAAATTATTGACTATAGAGGAACAAGTGGAGGAGTGGCATTGGAATTGTCTACAGAAACTCTACAAGCAATCATGGGGGAGTGAAATATTTAAAGACTAAATTAAAAAAAAGGTCAATACACAATTTTATATACATCCAAATTATCTTTCAAATATAAAGGAGAAATAAAGACTTTCTCAGGCAAACAAGAATTGAGGACATTTGTCACTAGTAGATTTGTGTGGCAAAAGAATTTAAAATAAATTATTCTGAAAGAAGGAAAATGATATAGGTCAGAAATTCAGATCTTCATAAAGAAAGAAAGACCATTAGAGAAGAAGTAAGTGTATGTAAATATTTTAATTATTTTAGTCTTAATATATATTAGTTTGTTCAGAATAATAATAGCAACAATATATTTGGTAATTATAACTTATATTCAAGTGAAATGAATGTCATCATAAGGGATAAGAAGGAGAAATTAGAAATATTTTATGAAGTAATAGTGCCATTTAAGGAGGACTCATGTTATGTGTCCATTATTTAAATTTGATTAGTTGAATATTATAACCCAACAGCAATTACTTCAAAATATGAAACAAAAAATGGCCTTACATATGTCAAATTGGAAGACAATAATGAAATAAATTTAATTGCTCAACTCAGACCAGAGAAAGCAGAGAAAACAAAGTGGAAGATAAGAACAAGGAACAAGAACAACGAAGGTAGCAAGAAATATGACATATATTAATCCAATTACATTAACTATCATTTTAAACACCATTATTCTAACTACACTAGTGAAAAGTGAGAGAATGGATCAAAATCATAAGACCAAACTATATGCTGTCTGCTGTCTACAAGAAGCCCACTTTTAACATAAGGCCACAGATAGATTTAAGACAAAGAGTCAGAAAAAAAATATGTCATGCTAACTCTAGTCAAAAGGAAACTGGACTAGCTATATTAACTTCAAACAAAGCAGAATACAGAGAGAACAAAGCTGTTATGAATAGAGAGGGGCATTACACAAGGACAGAGGAGACAATTTTCCAAGAAGACAAAAAATCCTAAATATGTATGAGTCCAACAACAGAGCATCAAAGTACACAATGAAAAGCAAACTGATAGAACTGCAAGGAAAGTAGGTTAATCTATGAATATAGTTAGAGACTTCAATACTTCTCTGCCATTAAAGGATCTGGCAACAGAAACACTAAGTGCATTGTGTAGCTGGGCAGCATGTCAATCAGCTGGATGTGACATCTATGGGACAGTTTATCTGACAACAGAAGAAGACATTCTTTTCAAGCTCATGATGAACCTTAAACTATTTGACTACATTCTGGGCAACAAATTTTAAAAAAATCAGAATCATACAAAGTATACCTATGGAGCACAATGTAATAAAATAAGAAATAAATAACAGAAAGTAGCTAGAAAATACTGTGAGATTCTAAAATACACTTCTAAGTAACACATGGGCCAAAGAGAAATTTTAAGAATATTTCAAAGTAATTGGAAATGAAAGTCGAGATTATTAAAATTTGTAGGATGTAGCAAAATCAGTGCTTAGAGGAAGAGTTGTAGCCGTGAATGTATGTATTGGGAAAGTCTAAAGATCTAAAAATCAATCCTTTTTGCTCCCACCTTAGGAAATTAGGAAAGGAAAATAAATCCAAATAAACAAATAAATAAATAACATTTTAAATGGAAATAAATCAAAGGAAAACAACAAAGAAAAGTCATTGCAACCCAAAGCTGATACTTGGGAGAGATTAGTAAATTAGATAAGCTGTTAGTGAAGCTTTAGAAAAAAAAAAAAGACACAAGTTACTAACATCATAGATGAAAGAGAGGCTATTTACTTTTAATATGACGAACACAAGAAATGCATAATGAAGGAATTCTAATAAAGGAATTTACAAAACTCTACATCCACAACTTTGAAAACACAGATGAAATGGATCATGCCTTTGTAAGACACAATCTACCAAACTCACACAGGGAAAATACGAAAATCTGAATAGGACTATATCTACTTAAGCAACTGAGCAAGTAACTCATTGAAAGATTATTTTTTAAGACCCTATTGGGAAGATGCTGTGGGGTTGAGGATATAGCTCAATTGGTAGATTGCTTGCCTAGCATGCACAAGGCCCTGGGTTCAATCTCCAATACCACTAAAAAAAAAAAAAAAAAAAAAATGCTGTTATGGAAAGAAAGACAACACATACAATGGGAGAAAAATGTTTGTAAAGCATATATCTGATAAAGGTCTGGTATCAGAAATAGACCAAAAAATCTTAAAGTTCAAATAAACAATTAAAAATGGATCAAAAGTATGAACATGCACCTCACTAAAGGAGTGATACATATGACAAATAAGCTTATGGAAAGATGTTCAGCAGCATATGTAATTAAGGAATTGCAAACTGAAGCAGCAATGAGATGCCAACTCCACACATATTAAAATGGCTAAAATCCAAGACACTGACAACACCAAATGCTAATAAGGATGTGGATAAACAAGAACTCTTACTCATTGATGTTGGGAATGTAAAATCATATAGTCACTTTGAGAGACACGTTGGCAATTTCTTACAAAACCAAACATACTACATGATTCAGTTTGATCATGATACTTGATATTTGCTCAAATGAGTTGAAAATTATGTCTACATGAAAACTTGCACAAATCTTTATTGCAGCATTACTCATAGTTGCCAAAAATTGCAAGCAATCAATATTTCCTTCAATAAATGAATGGATAAATAAACTGAGGTACATTCTTACAATGGAATTTTATTCAGCACTACAAAGAAATGAGAGATCAAACCATGAAAACAAATAGAGGAAGTTTAAGTGTATATTGCTAAGTGAAAGAAGCCAATCTGAAAGAGCTACCTACTATGTGATTCCAAATACAAGACAGCTTGTAAAATACATGCACTGCATTTTGGAAAAGATAAAACTATGGAAACCATGAAAACATCAATGGATGCAAGGGACTCATGAAGAGGGAAGGAAAGATGGACACATACAGAAGAGGAGATTAGAGCAGTGAAATCATTCTGCATGACGTTGTGAACAAATATCATTTTACATTTATTAAAACCATAGAATATACGACAGAATGAATCCTAGTGCTAAGTATAACTTTTATTAAAAAATAATATATCAACACTGGTTCATCAGTTGTTTAAAGTGTACTATACTAATGAAAGTAATTAAAATAAGATAATTTGGATGGGAAAATAAAGGTATCCATGGGAAATACATGCAGTTTCCATCCAACATTTTGGAAACTTAAACTTGTTCAAATACAGCCTATTAAGATATATGTACTGCTTTTTGTGTTGTATAATGCTAGCAACATACACAAAACATTACGGGAACAGAGGAAAAGCAAACACTGATGAGTGGTGAAGATGAGACACTAGCGATACTTCCAGAGACATGGTACCTGGATTTACCCACAATGATGAAATCATTTGATTCATGGAGAAGTTATTGCAGATGAAGGGAGCACTGAGCAAGAATAGAGACAGATAATACCAACAGTCAGACTTCCTTCCCTGTGGTATAAAGCAGAAGGGTGAGGACTGCACTTGGAAACATTCATATATGCCTTACTGCCTTATAAAGTAACTCCTAGAGATAAGGATGCAATAGCTGTTATTGTTCAGGGAAATGGACCATGTGTTGAAGGCATTCAAGTTAATGTAGGCTTTCTACCAAGATTCCTAGAGATTTCATGGGTTATTTTTAGATGCAAAGCATAGGTATACGAGACTGATAAGGTAAGGAGTATCTAGAGATTAGCAGTATTGCATGCAAAGAATGGAATCTTTTGAAGGCCTACATGTGAGATTTTGCTTAATACATTTCTGCATTGCTTTGCTTTCAGCATTACAAAGTAGTGAATATGATATTCTGAAATGACCTGAGTTTTTATAAATAAAATTTCTAATAAAAATAATAGATACTTGGAGAAAAACACTTTATAAGACTTTTATGAATTGCAGCATGAATATCAATATATAGTAACAAACGTATGCCTACAAATATTCCTTGACTTTATATAGAAAAACTGTATTGGTGTATAGCTATTAGAGTTTACCCCCTCCTGGATTTTGTTACTGTAAGCTAGTTATATAGTATATAATGCACAATTTATTTCACAGCTTGTAGAACAACAGAACAAATATCAATTAGCATTTTACTCTTTATTCTTCCAGGAAAAAATAATATAGATGATTTAAAATTTCCTCCTGGGTTTGTCTGTGTGCATTCTAATGAACTGGCACACACAAAACATAGAACTTATATTAGAAAAATATACACTTTATACATAAATTATTACCCATGGGTGTGAAAATAAAGATATTTTTAGCTGATTAGAAAGTATTAAAGAAATATGTCAAATATAAAAGGTTTACATAGTTTCTAATTTTAATACTTTGTTATTTTCATGCCAATTTAAAAACTGATTTACATTTTTAGGTTTAATATATCTAAATAAAAAGGGCCTCATTAAGAGACACTGTATTTTATCTGCCTTTAAAATTATGCACATTTAATAAAATATTATTGAATGATATTTTATATAGTAGTTGATTAACATAAATTGCGGTGGCTTGAAATTGATTTTAATTCAGAGGAAGATGAAAAAACAGTATTTACGTATTCTTCATGATAATCAAGATTATAGTTGACTTTTGTATATTTATTTGAAGATAAATATCATTTGCCTGAAACCTGTTTTTATCGTGCTCTAAGAAATAATTTAAATGCATTCATAAATGTTTGCAAATAATGTTACTTACTAATTTAAAAATTACCCTTTCCAACTTATTGAACACATTTTGGGGGTACAGCATATAACAGTTATTTTGATACTTTGAGAAATTATATAAATGATAATATAACTGCATTTTAAAAGGGATTATTTTCTGTAGGTGTTTATTAATTTAGATCAATCTCTCAGTTAAGTCAAATTAGACATCATTTATAATGGTTAAAATTTTAACCATATATACAACCATGCTGAAAATTTTTATGCTTTTCTTTCTAGCAACAATTTTAGTGCTTTGGGGGAAAAAAATTCTCTGGAAGCTCACTGAAGTGTTATTTGCCAAGTGTTAATTGCTTTCAGAAATCGTCTTCACAAATCCTCAAGTTACTATCAGCGAGTAAATCTCAGCTGTTAATCCTCAATCTTTCACAGCCTTGCTCAAGCTATGTGATTTCTTTCCACTAACACAACAAGGAAAGACTAAATTTATCATTTGGTTCAGAAACTAAATCTGTCTAGTGCTTGATGAGGTGTATCTCTTTATTTATCCTCTTTTAAGATTAAGGAAACAGACAGCTGAAGGGGAATGACTTTCCAAAGGTTAAACTTGCTCAATGACTGCAGGTAAATCTTGAGTCCTCTGAGTAAATGATAGAGAAGAAAGTATTGGTAACTGCTCTTGGAACTTCTTAGAGCTGGACCTCTAAGAGTTACTCCTATAGCATCCCTGGTGTCCACCCATGATCTGAATCCCAAGTGTTGTTTAACTGTAATAATTCTAAGTTTTTTAAATCTGTACTCCCTCTTTCAGTATCTCACCTGCACCTTTAGTGACATCTTCTTCCCTTTCTGTTTCCTTCTTGTTTTTTTCTAAAAGTTCTAGAATTGTTCAAGATTACTTACCATATTATGTCTTCTCTTTGTTGTATATGTTAACACCAAAGTGAAAACACTGTAAATTATTGTTGATGACATCATTGTCACTCCATGGAACCCTTGTTAATTTACCTAAAAAAAAAAAAAAAAATCTGTCACCAATCTATCTGTTTTTCTTATCCGCTGTCAAAGCTCATCCAACTCTATTTCTATTACAATAGTACCGGCCTTCAAGCTGACTACTTTTTCCCTCTTTGATCAATTCTTTATTTCAGTGTCTAGAATAAGCTTTCTAAAATGTAAATCCGACCATGTTATTGCCTTGCTTAGTACACTCTAGGGTCATTCTGTTGCATTTAAAATAGGGAAATTTCTGATCAACTTCAACCTTGATTTTCTTCCCAGATCCTTAGTGTCTCCCAACTTCCCCTTCTCATTGTCCTCTGATTACGAACACTCTCAAGACCTTTCTCTTTGTTTGAGGATCCATTCTTTAAAGTCATCTATTCAGGACTTCTATATAACATTTAGGGAAGTGATATCTTTTAGACCATTAATTTAGTGGAATTTTCTAGGTAAAGCAATGACCTCTTTTATTCCAGGTAAAGCAAGAGGTGTTTGTTGCTTCCTGGATCACAGTGACCTCTTGGGTGGGACCTGACTTATTGTGCTTTGTTCTACATGCTATACTCCCTCAGACATGCACGCTTTACTCATCTTTTGTATGTGGTTATGATTGCATCTTACCTTTGTCCAAATCTTCCTCTTAACCAGGTTATCTCCATTCATTGCTCTTGAACTTTTCTTCATATCATTAATCTCTCCTTCTGAAAACTGTATTTCCTCTTCTAGTCAATGCTATACAATGTAACACTTAATTATTTTAAGTGGATTCATGCACATTAATTTTCTTTCCCCAAATAAGGGCTTTGATAGCTGTGATTTATTTTCATCTGTGTACAACCCAAGGAACCTACTCATCCTGTCATTTTCCAGACTAAATATTTATCATGTCTTAACACACACACACACATATGTATTCAAAGATGCTTAACAAATATTTCTTCTTCCTTCATTCCTGCAACAACATCAATCACATTGTTATAATTTTTCCTATTATGTTTGCATGGATACCCTCATCTTTTCTCAATATTTAATAAATTATTCTAAAACTCACTTTTTGATCTTTCTTATATGAAGATCATTACTTTTCAAAGTCAGAGGAGTAAACACAAAATTTGAAAACTAGGAACAAATAAGACAAAATTGTTATATATACTTTTATCATGTAAAAAGAAAAACAAATGACTCAAGTGACTAACATTATAATGTTTATCTATTTATATAGTCCTATTGCTTGGTACTGAAATGACCCCTGATGGCTCATGTGTTGAAGGCTTGGTCGCCAATGCAGTAGTGTTCAGACATGGCTTTGGGGTAGTGATTGAATCATGATGGAACTAATCTCATCCATGTATTAGTCTATGATGAACTCATAGCTGAATAGAACTACTGGTAGTAGTAGACGCTGTAGGAGGTAGGAACTGTTTGAAGGAGGTGGGTACTTGGGGGTATGCCCTGCCTTTATCTTTGATTCCAGGCTGTCATGAAGTAAGCAGCTCTGTTCCACCATATCCTCTCTCTCCCGTGATGAACTGCTTCACCACCACTGGCTCAGAATCAATGGAATCAGATACAACTATGGACTAAAACCTACTCTCCTTGTCTTGATGCTTGATGCCCACTGCAGTTTTTCATGTGACATTCACAAAAGTCAAATGTTTCACTAAGAACACCCCCTTGAGGTATTCCATGAAAAATAAAAAAATTCTGGTGAAGTTAGTTCTTTTGCTAGTCACAAAGTCCTAAGTATTTTGATACATAATTTAAAAAATCAAAAGCCAAAATAAACCTTCCTATCCTAAGTTTATTTTCTTAGGCATTTTGTTACAGTAACAGAAAGCTAACTAACACATAATGCTTCACAGATCATTCTTATATATAAATCTGAAAATTTCACACCTGTTTTTAAAAACCTTCATCAATCTTATATATTTAATAAAATATTATAATATAAAATATGTGGCTTAAATTCACCATATCCTCTCTCTCCCGTGATGAACTGCTTCACCACCACTGGCTCAGAATCAATGGAATCAGATACAACTATGGACTGAAACCTACTCTCCTTGTCTTGATGCTTGATACCCACGGCTGTTTTTCATGCAACACTCACAAAAGTCAAATGTTTCACTAAGAACACCCCCTTGAGGTATTCCATGAAAAACCAGAAAATTCGGGTGAATTTAGTACTTTGGCTTTTAACAAAGTCTCAAGCATTTTGATACATAATTTTAAAAAGCAAACTGGTTAACAGAGAAGAATTTAGCATTTCTTGAGCTTATTTCTACTTGAACCTTTTTCGTGTTACATCTCTGAAGCAAATTTTACAAAACCATGTACATTACTACTATTTTTCTGTATCTTTTTTGAGCATCTTTTCATTCAAGTTTGTTATATATGACAGCAGAACACATTACAATTCATATCACACATATAGAGCACAATTTTTCATATCTCTGGTTGAATAGAAGGTATAGTCACATGATTCGTGTCTTCAAACGTGTACTTAGGGTAATGATGTCCATCTCATTTTCTGAATCTTTGTGGTAAAAATGTAAAAAGAAATATCTTACTGAAAGCATGCTCAGATATCAGTCATAGAAATTTTTCTAAATTGCCATTCGTAAATCATATCCAAAGAAGAGCCACAATTGGGATAGTGGATAGGGAGGTAATCTGCTATAAACATGGTGAATCTGCTATTTTGCAGGGTCGGTCCTTCAAAGATTAATCAGAAACCCAAAGTTGTCAGTATATCTATAATTTCCCAGTGGAATATACCCATAAATCTTGCTAATCTGAATTAGCAACTTTTAAAAACTAAAATTCCAAGTGATTAATTGGAATGAATTCATTAATTTCCATTTATGTTTATATGTGTGGGAGTGAATGGGGATATAATATCATAACCAATCTTAAATCATACTATAGGGATATCCAAATCATAAATAAGGACAGAGAATAGATCAGTACAAAGGAAAGAAAATGAATTAAATTGATTAGGTTGGTAAATTCATCTTATCATAGAAATGATACATTCTTTAAAAGTCTTTCCATTGCAAATTAAAAGTTTCAAACTAACTTAAATGTTTTGTTGTAGTTTTTAAAGAATGTATTGGCTCATGTAAATTAGAAATCTAAGGGATGGAACTAGCTTCAAGAATAGCTTGATCCGGAAATTCAAACAATTTTATCATGCTGAGAAAGATCACACAACTCAGTCAATTTAACACAACCAGTCAGCAGGAAAGATGAAAGGCATCTCCAGGTCATTAGATTTCTTGCCTTGTCCTCTATTTTCAATATTTCCCTTTCTTTTCTTTTTGAAGAACTTACATTAATGAAAGCATATTTTTATATACATAATTTTATTAGGACAATATGCAGAATTCTGTAATACTAATTGTACTATTTTTATAATCTAATCTGATATTTATAGAATACCAGACACCAGTAAGCTATTTTATCCATTTTCTCTATGGCAGAAATACCACTAAATTTGCAGAGACATTATTTTAAGAATATGAAGTTGATATTTCTGGCACTACAAAAAATTTTCACTTATTATATCTCTGAACTGTCAAAAACAAAATGTTGTCACCAGTCCTATTTCAGATGTCATGAATTATTGAACAAAGAGTACAAGGAACAGTGCCAAAATAAAGGTGTGAGGCTCTCAAAAAACTTCAGAGCCAATTAATATGTGCAAATTGTGCGTTTTTTCTTTGCCCACATTAAGACACACTAAATATAGGTTGTTCTCGTTGTATACATCTAAGACCTTCCTAAGCCCCGTCTATTCTTTCAAAGGATGAGTGCATAATGATTTGGGGTGGGGAGGGGGAGAGGATCACAGTCAGTATTCTTAAAGCTGAGTTTGACCTGTCAAATTTATCTCAATCTGCATGATATTTTGTGTCCAGTGGGATAAAACAAAACGTGGCAAGATAAGTATGCTTTAAAAGAATTCTGACCTCCACATTCAAAACGCTTTTTAGAAAAAGTAATTGTCTTTTATCGTTCGTTCTATTTTTTGAGTAAATAATACATAAATTACAATCTGAGCAACAAAGAGAACAATCTCAATGCTGATTTGAAATTCAGCAAACACACCCGATTATGCTTTCAGGTGGCAGAAGCTCCAGGGTTCCCTGGCTTCTTTTGTGTTCCTGGGCTTGTAGAGTGCTAGGCACTGACAGATGCTTATCAAACATTCATGTAAACATTGCTATCAAAGCTGTGCTCTCCAGCTCTGCCTTCACACAAGAGGGTCAGCATGGAACATCATTAATGCTAGGCCAAAGATAGAAATGTCATGCCACAAGGTTTGTAATGCAAGAAAACAGGGATGCTGCTGTTCTAAGAGACAGCACCCAAATTGTTGACATGAAAGATGAATACAGAGGTGATGTTTAAAACATTGCCCAAGTGTTTACTTAAGCATGGATTCTGTTAGTCATTTTTGTCTTTGTATCCTCAAGTTAAAATAGAGTTTGAGGCTTTTTGTTTTCTTTTTATCTGCAAGGATGAGGAAATGTGGTTCAGATCTGAGAACTACACAATAATGCCTTGTGAACAAAGAAATTCTCGCTGCAACTTACTCTGGTAGCAATAATCCAGGAGCCCTAAAATTGAATTTTGCAGGTCTGGAATAACTTACTTCTGCTTGAAAGACTCCTTTCCTTCCACAATTTCTCCAGGTTTACATGTCTTTTGCCTTCCTTATGAGCAATGTTCACAGTATTTTTCCAGATGACTCCTTACCACATCAAAGAAATGCCATGAAGTTATAGTCTGCAAAAGTAAGTTCACTCTCCCTCCAGCACTTAGGAGATGACTTCCCTCCAATCTAAATTCAGGTCCTTAATTTTCATCTGAGAAGATTGTTAGTTAATCTTCTCATCATACTTAACAGCCTCTGTCTGGGCTAATATCCTGTATCACAGATTCTCCCCATCATCTATCATTACACCAGGATGGTAGTTTCAAAGTGAGGTTTCTACAGCAACAGCACAATACCCCCTTGTAAGAAGTCTTTTCCTGGAAGACAAGAGTGGAGGGTGTTTGGGTGTTCTTAACTCTCACTGTTTTCTGAGATTCTAACTTAAACCTATGGAATCAGAGACCCTAGAGTAAAGACTCAGCATTGGTGGTTTAAAAGCTATTTAGTCCATTGTCATGGGTACAAAGTTTGAGAACCATAACACTAGGACTTTGGGAGTAGCTCAGCTGTAAAGTGTATGCAAACACAGAATCCCTGTTTTCTTGCATTACAAACCTTGTGACATGACATTTCTATCTTTGGCCCAGCATATAAATGGGTTCCAATTCTCCATGACCCACCATATAGATTCTAAAACATTGTAATTGGTAGGAGAAATTTTTTTTTCTGACACTGTTAATGTTTCTGTATTCTATTTTCTATCCTTCTCAGTTACAAATGTTATCAGACAACCATAAGATAATGGTGATTTTCCAACTTCCTCTGTGTTTAGGTCAATCTTAATAATTGTTTTTCTTCCAGAGAACTGCGGTGCTACCTCTGACTTCAGATATTGTTATTGTTATATAGAACATTTGAAATTGAATCCTTCACATGTGTTTCAAGAATGCTACAGATTATCTTTTAGATATTTTGAGCTTATTCAAATAAATTAATATGTTATTGCATATTCTATACAAATACAGATGATATGTCTTGTAATTATGTTTTATGAACACATTACAAAATAGGTATCTCACCCTTAAAGATGTTCTCTAGGATGTTGGATTAAAGATAAAATAAATAGTATACAAAGGATGATACTGTCTATGTTTTTACCTCCTTTTCCCCCCTTTTCCTATCTCCTTGTCTACAATTTTCTGCAAAGGGCAGCATGTTACTTCCAATTATGAAATAAAATACTTCTATTTATTTTATTTGCTTTTCTTAAAATGTTCCTGTTGCCTTTGTGTCTCTGAGTCCGTAAACAAAATACAAATTCAATATTTTAAGTACAAACATCTTAAGTGTTTATAATAGAAAAGTTAGCCCTGGGATACCCTCTAGGAGTGGTACAAACAAAGGTGGGCATTGCTGAAATATCTGCTTTGGTTTTTAATCTTTTGCAAGTTGTGATTCTTAAAACTTACTTTTATGCAGATAATTTTACTCAATTGACCATACTTACCTCTACTTTTCAAAGAAAGCAGTATGTAGGATTTATTTGGTTCTATAGGGAAAGGGTATTTATTTCCTTTTTATTCAGAAAATATAAAACATTGAATAATAATGCAAAAAAAATGCTTATTTCCATTAGATACTTAATTAGATCACATTACAGACACACATAGCTTTAATTTGGGCTGGCATGACTGTACAGTCTGCAACAAAAAGGAAAAATAAGGTAAAATAAAACTGTGATAACATAAAAAGATCAAACAAGCCACCCATTGCTTAGAAACATCAACAATCAGAATATTAGAGCACTACGTAACTTTCATGGTGGCTTGGCTATTATTTTCCAAGAATGCTGTTTACACAAATGAAAGCAGTAATGTTTTTACTATTCTGAAGTTGTACAACATTCATGAAGCCAAACTTGTTCCGGGGATTCCTCTAGTGTTGGCCACCCTATTTCCACATAATAGTGGTAGAATGTTATTTCTCGATTCATAGATTCATATATACATATGATTCATAGATTCATATGTATATATCGTATATTTATGTATATATCGTATATTCCTATTACCATGTTTGCAAGGTCTCTTCGTATGCCCTTACTTCCCTTCTTTCCCTCTTCCTAACATTGTTGTATCTACTAGTATTTGATGAGTTGATGTTATTTTCATATGTAAGTATTGTTGCAACTGAATCAAGAATTATAATATTATTTTTCTTCTATGTGGCAAAATGATTTTTATTCATGATTAATAATTGTTTCATTCATTTATTTGCTTCACTTTTTCCTACCTCTTAATTCTCTGCTGCTCCAACAGACCTGTAAATAGACTATATGTATGTTTTTCTATTACCATAGTGTATTGTTACACCACCCTCCATGTACCTTGGGGCCTGCCCTCCTCTAGTTCCTGGACCTTCCTGGTTTGCTCCGTCTTCTTAGTTTATAACATCACTTCAGGGTTCTTTTCACCCACCCTTCAGATGAGACCCCACTTTTCCAGTACCCTCTGATTTTCTGTCTTTGTCTTTATTGTGTGACATATATCTTCCACCTGTTTCCCAAAAGTTTACATATAGTTTTTAAGATAAATATATATGTATATATCATATATTTATATAAAAATATATATTATATATATATATTTAATACACATATGTGTGTGCAAAAACATATGTATATATAATTTTATTCAGATTTTTCATGGCTATGATTAAAAGGACCCATCCAGAAAAATTTTAGAAGAGGCAAAGTTTATTTAAGGGCTCACAGTTTTAGAGATAATAGTCCCTAGAAGGCTGGCTCCATTTCCTGGGGCTCCAGGTGAGGCAGAACATCATGGTAGAAGAGTGTGGCAGAGGGAAGCAGCTCACATGATGATTAGAAAGCAGAAAGGAACTCCATTCTCCAGATACAAAATGAATATACCATAGCCCTGAACCCATTGAACCACTTTCTCCAGCCACATCCCACCTGCCTCCAGTTACCACTCAGTTAATCCTATCCGGGATCAATTCACTGATTAGGTTAAGGCTATGACCCAATCATTTCTCCTTTAAACCTACTTGCATTGTCTCACACATGAGTTTTGGGGGACAACACATCTAAACCACAATATACATAACATTTTCTATTGGTGGCTTGAATAAAGTAAAAGCAAACTCCTTTTTTTACAGCTCCAAAAGAAGAAGACTCCCTGCAGAGTTACATTCAGGAGATGACACCCTTGTGGACTAATCGGGTAACAGGAAGCTGGAGCATTCAGGAACAGTTCATATATGACCAGCAGTGAGGATGGGGAGCACTGCTTAAAAAATTTTATAGATTACCTGTACAATTACCTGTACAACCTTATTATCTAAGGTTCTGGGGGCCTAGGAATATTCCTTAGTTGCATAGAATTAAACTGTGGGGATTAGTGTGGGTGAATATTAAGCCATAGTGCAAGATCTAGGTAAGGTAAGTGGTTAAGGTATAAAGTTAATTGACTCCTTAAGAAGTGACCCTGACCATCCTCTAGCCAGAAAACAAATTTCTATTAATTAATTGTTACATGTGAACACCCGTCATATATCTATTCTCAAGTAAAGCTTCTTTCTTCCATCTAAAATTATTTACTATATTGATTATTTTAGCAATTACTAAATTATAAGAGGTAGCTTTATTACACAGATATGCATTCTTTGATACTATAAGCTTACCTAAATTCAATATGTATTTTTAAGTTTCTTCTAATCTATAGATTCCTCCTTCATTCCTTTCTTTTTGTTAGAATTTATGTGTTGAAAAACTGAACCATTTGTCCTGTAGACTTCCACAGTCAGATTTTTGCTGATTTTATATTCCAAGTTCAGTCTGATCTGTTTTCTTTCTGTTCTTTTCATTACCTGTAAATGATCAGCTCCATCTAGAGCTTTGATCATATTCAGGTTTAATTACTTTGGCAAGACTATAGATGGTATTGCATCCTATCACCAGGAGGTATATGATAGTCAATTTTTGCTATATTGAACCATCCTCCTCTCTTCTCAGATCATTTTCTCCAACCTAGCATCATCCTACACCTTTACCTTTCTTCTTTTATTCTTGTTTGATTCTGCCTAATGCTATACTTCTGTCTTTAGTATTTGTGTAAATTTAAAGATTGACTCAAAATGCGAATTTATTGAACTTGCCATACACAAAACAAAGTAGTTGTATTTCTTGAAAATTTTCTTGATAAATAATAATATTAATCATTTGACCTGCTGTAATATTTTTTATGCTATCTACTGCCCTCCCTGGCCAAAAAGATTTCAAATTTCTATTACAGTTTATTGTGTTAAGCTAAAATGTAACATTATATTTTTAGATCTCTCTAAGATATGGGTCATTTGTGATTTTTATTTTTCTACCAAATCAGTGTATATCAACAAACAACTCAGAGCAAAAAGAAAGGAGAAAAAGGGAGGGATTTAACTTAATATTATTATCATTTATCAATCTCTTATTTCCAAATGAAAAGTTAGTGGAGGGCTGAGGTTGTGGCTCAGTGGTAGAGTGCTTGCCTGACACATGTGAATCCCTGGGTTCAGTTCTCAGTACCACATACAAATAAATAAATTAAATAAAGGTACATCAATGACTAAAAACATATTTTAAAAAAAGAAATAAAAAGTTAATGGAAACAACCACTTTAGTAAGTGTAATAAAAAATATATGTAGCAGAGGCAATAACTAGAACAAACTTGATTCTCTTCAACATAACACAGAAAATTATGTAAATTATATATAAAAAGAAGAGATTTTCAGGCATTGGAAAAACAAATAGCATGGAATTGGAATCTCTAAGAAGAAAAAGGAAACTAATCTTACAATCACATTTTTTTTTTTTTTTCTGGTGGTACTTATAAGACCATGAAGCAGGAAAAGGATCCCAAACAGAGCTCAGCAGATGCACTGAATTGATGAAGAAGGATTTGGGCTTTTGAGAGAAGTTAGGAGATGAATTTGTAGAGAAAATTACCGACAGAAGCAAGCTACACAGAGTAAGATTATCCCTTCAGTCTATTGCCAAATACTGAGCAGTTCACATATAAAGGCTAGGCCAAGAACTGTCAGGAAAGCAGAAAATGCTCAAACATCAGAACTTAAATAGGACAGGGAAGTCTATCTGTTTTATTGATCCAGAATGTAGAGTTTTCATCAAACACAAGGACAATTAGCAGAGAATCCAGAAGGACTCCCTAACAAAAGTTTAAAATTAGGAAAGAAGGAGGAAGCAGATCAAGGAGTATTTAACTGCATGTCATAATACAACTCAAAAATCTTACAGAAGAAAAAGCAGACTGATCTGTCAAAACACAAAGTACACATGGTTAGCTTCCACTAAAAAGAGAGAGAGAGAAAGATGTATGCCAATTGCCAATGTTTGAGCAGAAGCTTCGTAGAACTTCCCCGAGGGGAGGAAAATTAAACATTTGCCCTATTAGATGACATTCCACGAGTTACCAAAACCCTTTCATCCTCTTCAGTTTGTGAATATATAACATCAGAGCATTGACTTGTTAGAAGAGGTATCACCCATAGAAAGATATACAGAAAAAGGAATCTGGAAAAAAATGGGAATAATTAGTTCAAATGCCTGAAAAGTGGAAGTTGTTCTGATTGAAAATCTCTTAGTGTAACTTGAGTAAGTTGAATGAGTCATATGACATAATAATTAAGTCACTAAATTTTATTTAAGAAATTATCAAATATTGGGTTTCTAAAAGGCCCCAAATCTGGAATTTTATCCTTGGACTTGGAAACAAACAGAAAGTATAGTTTGAAATGAGAGCAATGTAGGACACACAGTGCATTGCAATAATGTCAATGGTATTTATTATGTTCTATATTGAAGTTCCATACTGAAAAACTGCTTGCAAGTGTTAAAAGTTTAAATGCTTGAATCATTGGCCAAAAAAAATCATAACTTAAATCTGGCTAAACTCTTCTCTTTCATTTTTTTCAAAAATATATTTAACCTTGGGTACATATAATATAGCAAAGAGTTGAATATAGCAAACAGTTTATTGAATAAATTTATTGCAAAAAGGGACACAAAGTAATCATGATCTAACTTGCTAAACTGCAAACATTTTGGGAATCCACAATTTCCAGTGTAATTGCTAAGGTATCCACCAAGAAATATAAAGTGTATATATATGTTGAAATTTGTCAATTATTCTGGCTAAAATATGTTCTTAGCACTATCACATATGGTATATACTGAAATGAGAGCATAAAGAGTCAATGTTTTTAATGACTTCTTTATATAATGAGACCAACTAAGAACAGAGCAGGGAGGAAGAGCAGGAAGAAAAGATTAACATTAATCAGAGACATGAGATGGGAGGGAAAGGGAGAGAAAAGGGAAATTGCATGGAAATGGAGGGAGACCCTCAATGTTATACAAAAGTACATATAAGAAGTTGTGAGGGGAAGGGGAAAATAAACAAGGAGGGAAATGAATTACAGTAGATGGGGTAGAGAGAGAAGATGGGAGGGGAGGGGAGGGGAGGGAGGATAGTAGAGGATAGGAAAGGTGGCGGAATACAACAGTTACTAATAGGGCATTATGTAAAAATGTGGATGTGTAACCGATGTGATTCTGCAATCTGTATTTGGGGTAAAAATGGGAGTTCATAATCCACTTGAATCTAATATATGTAATATGAGATGTCAAGAGCTTTGTAATATTTTGAACAACCAATTAAAAAAAAAAAGGCCACACCCATCTCAAGCTCAAGGGAGTAGAATGAAAATTCTTTTGAGAAGAGACCAGTGGGGTACCCTTCTTGAACAAGGGGGCCTGGGAAGTAAAAAAAAAAAAAAAAAAAAGAAATATCTCCATCTTTTTCCCTATTTTAAAGAATGGATAGATCCTATTAATTACCAAGCCTTGTCCACAGGATATATAGCTGTGTAAGACAGGATACATGCATTTGTGATGAAGGATGAAAGTCATAATATGTTAAGAGATGAAACATTGAACAAAATTATGTTTTCCTCTAATGAGTACAATTGCACTGAGAATGAATGAAAAATATCATTAATAAAATTATAGCTTCATGCAACTTGAGAAACTATTCTGCATTCAGGCATACCAAGTTTTACACTGTCCATATTAAAGAAAGTAGTTGTTACTTCTCTTCTTTAAAAATGACAGTTATTTATAATTTCACAAGTTAGGAAAAAAAATATACTCTTTTGCCATCAAGATTCAATAGCTTATCAGTTTTGCCTTGCATTCTTCAATGTGAGTATCTTTAACCTTGTCAAGACTTTGGCTCTCACCAGAACCTCATAAGAATAATATAATATTACTCTTAATTGGCAGTTTCAATTAGATGGATTACTTTAATTTGAATAGAAAAATATCTAGAATATCTAGACTTGTGCAGTAGCTTATAAACCATTGTATTTTATATTACTTATGTTTGTATAATTTCTGCTTTTGTCTTTTGTTTTCCCAAGAAAGTCTGGTTTTCACAAAAATCCTAAATATTTGGGTCTTATACAAGGTGTTTTGCACATTGTTTAAAATACAAACTTTGTGTTTAGGGGCTGGGGTTTTCTAGCAGGTCAAATAGCCTGTTTATCCCTCAAAGTTGATATAACATAAGAAATATCTAATGCCCTTTTTCCTAATTATTTTCCCCCTTTTCATATGACTTCCTATCAAGGACAGAGGCATTTTGGGAATGGGCTTAGTATTTCCTTTTTTTTTTTTTTCTCCTTTTTTAGTTCTATCCTCAAATACAGGTTTTACAGGCAAAGGTGGCTCTGCAAATCTCTCCAGTTACTATTCCCAAGGAGAAAAATTTAAAAAAAAATAAAATCCTCATCTACATAAATCCAGCTTTTGCCAGGTTTCAGAAATGTAAAAGAATAGCACAATTTTTTAGGAAACATAAGTTAATTGAGTTAAACAACAGGTTAAAATAGAAATAATGAAACATACAAAAGAGAGGGCAAAGGAAAAATTGCTTCTTCATTTATTCAACTATCCAACAAATGTAAGTTAGGTCTTCCATGCGCTGGGTATTGTGTGAGATGCTATATATAACAAAAAGAGATGTGATCCTGGTTTAAGAAGATTGTGGTGCTGTGATAAAAACAACAGAGAGACAAACAATAAACATGGAAGTGAATAAAAATAGCAAGCTTACAAATGTAGCAGAAGGCATTTTTAATATCTGTGTTGGTTATTTTTTTTTTATTCTTTGTCTTGTTGAGGCTTTGGAATCTGAGCTTAGGTGATTCAGAAGGGACTGCCCCTCCATGTGTTGGCTAATCCCAGAGAGATAAAATAATGAATCTAGGAGCACACCTTGGACTTGCAAACCACTCAATCCACACCCCATATCAGCAACCACTTTCTTTTATGGTACTTAAATTCTGGGACACTACCCCTGTGCCCTAATTACTCCAGGGTTAGCTACTGGACAACTAGAGACCATTCCTACAGCTGAGAGTCCACCAAAATCATTATTCACTGTCCATTCCCAAGCCAATTTATCTGTGTTATCTTGCCTTGCCCATTCTTCCTTTGAGAATCACAATAAGGTTCCAGTCAGCAGTTTCTCCCTCTCTGCCAGCTCACCTCACTTCAGTGATTCCTCACTTGGCTCTGCATGGCACGCTTGACTTCTTGCTTGAAGCAGATTGTTAGTAAAACAAATCTTCTTTTACCATGTTAATCTCT
Organism: Callospermophilus lateralis; assembly: GCF_048772815.1. Taxonomy (NCBI): domain Eukaryota; kingdom Metazoa; phylum Chordata; class Mammalia; order Rodentia; family Sciuridae; genus Callospermophilus; species Callospermophilus lateralis. Next base: position 40,112,457 of record NC_135307.1, on the reverse strand, counting down.
ATGTCAGTGTGTTCTACCACCTCAAATTAGGACAAATCTTTGGTACCATCAAAATAAAATAATAATTGAATATTTTACATCAGCATTATCTGTTTTATCTAAGAAGATAATTCCTTGGAAAGGCAATTTTTAAAATACATTCAAGAAAAATATACAAAGCCAGAAAAGGCCAATGACTATTGAAGAAAATTAATATATATTTTAAAAAGCCAGTGACCCACCTCCTCTCTCCATTCCCAGATGCTTTTACACATTAGCTCTACTCTGCTTTTAAGGAAAATGTTCCCTATGCTAAATAAGATTGAAAAAATAGCCTTAGTAGGGTACAATGTGAGGGCCGGGGATATAGTTGGTTGGTAGAGTGCTTGCCTAGCTTGCACAAATCCCTGGGTTTAATTCCAGCAACACCAAAAAAAGAATAAAAAGAAAAAGAACTATGAAATAAGCGGTGGGGTGCAATGTGCCCTCTTGTAATCCCAGTGACTTGAGAGTTTGAAGCCAGAGGATCATAGGTGAGAGTCCAGCCTTGGTAACCTAGTGAGACCCTGTCTAGAAGTACTGCAAAAAATAAAAAAAGCAGCCATGATTTATTTTATGAGGCTTGTATAAGAATCCATATAAGACCTATTAGAGAAAGAAAATACCATTTAAAAATACAGATGTAAAAATATAAACCAAGCAATAGTGTATATGATTTAGATACATGTACAAGTTTTCTAAATATACCACTTTAATAAATCAGAAACTATGTATTTACAAATATTCTATAAAAAGCAACAATGAATATCTCAGTTATTTAGCATAAATATTTAAATATGTACAAGAATTACATAAAGAAAAATATAACAAATTACATATTACATGAGACCTAATAGGGAACCTCCCCAAATTAATTTACAAATGCCATGGAATTTGACTAGATGTATCCTATACTCCTAAGCTATATATGTAATTGGAAAGGGGAGAATGACCAAGGCAATTTTTAATAGTAATTTCATGCAAAGATTCTCTTTATAGAAACATTTAGTAAAAGATTATGAAAAAGAAGTAAAAATGATAACATTTATTATAAGATTATAGCATCTAGCATAAGATTAAGTATCAGGGTTTGTTCTGTTTTGTTTTTTGATTATTTATTTCCCTGTCTTGACCGTCAATTAGTTAACATGAATAAATTTAACTCCAATATTTTTAAAAAAATTGTAGCACAAGTAACCATGATTAAAATAAGATGAAAAGTGACAGATATGTGTGACTTATATAACTGAAAAAGATGTATCTAGGCTAAATTTAAAATATATATATATATTCCAACTAAAAATGATAAACATTTAGAAAATTATAGGTAAAAGATTTGAAAATGCGTGACTAGTCATCCTTTTTAGTAATCAGGGAAATGAAAACTAAAAAATCCATGAAATTTTATTTCACACCCATCAGAGTGGCAAAAAAAAAATGTTTGATAAATCAATGTATTAGAAAGTCGGTAGGAAATGGGAGCTATCATATGTTACTAATGGGAATCAAAGTTGTACAATTACCTTGTAGAATTATTGGTAAACTATTAAAGCTGAAGATGTGCATAATCCAAAAACTTCCTAGATTTATACATTTAGCTTTTTGCATAAATTCTTTATGCCGCAGTCTCTGGCTGGGCACAAATCACGAGTCTCCACACAGCTTGTAGATTCAAACAGCAATTCTTTATTCCCGAACTCACACCGGCCACGTTCTGGGGGAATCCACGTTCTCTGCCCAAATCCACCACTCCTGGGCTTCTGTCTCCCAAATATATTGTCTGACCCTAAGAACTCAAGAGGAAACCAGGCAGCAGGATACGCCCTATTCTAAAGGGGGAACACCCTAATCTCCTATCATGCTAAACCGGGGACACCCTAAACACGGATCCGCCCTGGTCCTTGAGCAAGGTCACCTTTCAGGAGTCCTTCCACTAGACAGCATGGGAGTAGCTGGCAAGGAAATTGTCATACCTACTTGGCTGATGGCTCCCAGCACTTGTATATATACAAAAATAATTATCTGCAATAATTTTCACTCCTACTGTGTGATAGTGAGGAAGGGGAAACCTAGGCTGCATAGATGAGTAAAGGAATGCTGTTTTATTGCAAGGCTTATTCCAGTAAAACAGAACAGTAGTACATTGGTCAGGTAAAGCAAATTTGTCATTATTCACAGGTAGGGAGCAGGGGTAAACAGAAGACTAGAACTTTGGAGAGCTGTTCCCCCAGGCTCAGAAAACCTAGCCTCTCTTAACTAGTAAAGTTTACATCTTTTTTCCTTTCTCCCATCCTATGTAAAAACTCTATCATAACACCAATATTTATTCATAAAAAATATTTCATTGCTTTATTCATATGGCACATAAATTACTGTTTGACTTTGTATCATTTTTTAAACTCTGGCTATAGGAAGGCAGATCCCAGAAATCATTGACCAATTGAACTCGTTCTCCTCTCCAATTTGCTCTTCTCTCGTAGAATGCACTGAGAATGAAAATCCCAAGGTAAGGAGAAAAGGTCCAGAACTACACAGTCTGTGTCCTCATTCCTTTTGCAGCCTGACACTCTGCAAGGCTTGCACTCAGAAACCCAAGTGACAGACCTAAGATATAAAATATCAGAGTTTAGGGATCCATAGCCATGGCACAACCTGTGGTACACAGTGACAAGTTGCTAGCTGGCCTGTGCATTTTTTCTGAGCCTGGGGGAACAGCTCTCCAAAGTCCTAGTCTTCTGTTCTTTGTAACGGACTCACTTAGAGGACAAACATGACATGTGGTGAACAATGGGAAAGCAGTCTTTCATACTGGAGAGGTAAACACATTCCACCTAATTCAGACAGCAGTTTGCACTTAATATCAAATTCAGTGAAAATTATGGCACTGATATAAACTGGTGTTCACATTACTCATTTAAACTTCTCAACATTTCCTTGGTCATTATGTGGATAATAGTTTTAAATGGACATAGAAATAAAACACAAAGAAGAGCTGCAAAGTATAATTCTGAAAAGAGAAGTGATGACTAGGCTTCCAGTGGGGGCCATAAAATGGTAACAGAAGTAGATGTCTGAATTTCCAGTGTGAAGCTCTATGTTAGTTGAGTCATTGTCATACTTTCCATTAATTCTTTGAATATGGTGGTGAAAAATAAGGGAGAGAAAAATATCAAAATGGCTGCTGGTTTCTGACTCAAGGATAAACTGTAGGTAGTTATGGAGGAAAGTATGTCTGGAGGCAGGTAGATAAGTAGAAAGTACATCCAAGTATATTGATAGAGATGAGGAAGCTGGAGGGAAATATTAAATGACCTCAGTTTGATTTCTTTTTGGAAAAAGAATTTAAGAAGTCTATTAGATATTGAAACTAATAAGTCAAAGAAAAGAGTAAATGATTCAGAACACCTAAAAGCTATTGTTAAAGTGTTAGCAATAATTTTGTAGTTTATTTTTACGTGTCTTTGAAATAATGAGAAATGATGATATTGCATGGTTGGTTTTTATTATAAGTTGGTCATTAATGTATAATTTCTGTAAAATAGAATGTCCATATTTTAACATTAGAGTGTGATGAATTTTGAAAAAATATGTACATTATTTTTAGCAACAGCTAAATAAGACATAAAACATTTCTCTCATTTGAAATGTTTTTCTCATGTCCCTTCTCATATAAATCCTCATTCCTCATCCTAAACAACCATTGACCTGATTTATATTATTATACACTAGTTTTGTCTTTTCAAATGACCTATATAAATTGAATCATTCAGTGTTTTATGCCTTTTGTCTGATTTATTTCACTCACATAATGTTTCTGAGATTCGTCTTCATTGTTACATGCCATTGGTTTTTGTTGAGTAATATACCATTGAAATGAAGGAAGTAGAATTTTTTAAATTTTATTACCAGTTGATGGACATTTTAATTGTGTAAAGTATTTGGCTACCATAAATAGAATTTTATACATAATTTTAAACAAATATTACTGTGGATAATTATTTTTCTTTCTTTTTGGAAAATATCCAGAATATTCAAAATTTCTCTATTTCTCTCTAGATTCTAGAGAGAGATTAATATATGTTATATGTATATGTATATTTATCACATATGTACAATTATAGTTAGTGCATTTGGACAATAATGGGTAGACCTTTTTTCTTGTCATTGTTCCCTAAACAATGCAGTGGAATAATTTACAAAGCAGTTACATTGTATTAGGTATTATAAGCAATCTAGAGGTCAGTTAAAGCATATGGAAGCATGTACATAGGTTATATGTAAGCACTATACATTTTATATAAAACGCTTAAGCATTCATTCACCTTTATATCTACCAGGGTCCCGCAACCAATTATTCATGGATAAGAGGGAACATACACACACACACTCACACACACACATATACACATACAGATAATATAGATGTGTATGTATATAACTAATGCAAGGTTTCTCAAGTGATTACGTAGTTTTTCACATGGACCAGGAATAAATATACAAGAGTTCCAATATCTACACAGTTTCCAAAAAAAATCACCACCAACTTTCTTCTTAGTTTTAGTCATTATACAGGGAGTAAAATATTATCTTTCGGTTTTAATTTGCAATTTCCTGGTGCCAAATTATATGGGAGATTATATTCTTTGAAGCATCTATTAATTGCCCATTTTATTAGATTGCCTGCTTATTACATTGTCATAAAATTATTTATACATTTTTAATATACATCAAAATTTATGAGAGAGATGATAGACATAAATAACTAGATGAATCTATAATCACTTGCCTATTAGTTATCTTCAAGATATCATTTGGAAAAAAGACATTTTTATGAAAAATAAATTAATATTTAGAAATGTTTTCTTTGAAGACAAGTGTGTGTGTGTCCTGTTTAAAATATCTGTGCCCAAAGTATCCAAGATATTCTCCTAGACTTTTTGCAAGAACTAACGGTTGTAGCTTTTGTCATCACATCTATGGCACATTTCAAATTATATGTTGAATCTGAAACAAAGTAGGGTTGAAGGTTTATTCCCACTACCCTATAAATTTATCTACTTTTTCCAGTAACATTTGTTGAAAATTCCCAATTGAATTACCATTATGACTTTGGTGAAAATTAATCGACCATATAGGTTGGGTCTACTTTTAGACTTTATTTAGTTCCATTTATCTCTTTGTCTAGAGACCCCCTGTTTTAAGACCCCTGCAATTACTAAGATGTAATGCTATGTCTATTTGTTCATTTCTGTGCTTTTATAGAACGTTCTGAAATCAAAAAACACATGTGTGGCAACATGTATTCTTCAAAATAGCACTAACTCCAGAATTTCCACTTTTTATATTGAAATTTCTTTATTAAAGGGAATGCTCATTCATTGTTGGTGGGACTGCAAATTGGTGCAACCCCTCTGGAAAGTAGCATGCAGATTTCTCAAAAAACTAGGAATGGAATTATCATTCAACCCAGTTATCTCATTCCTTGGCATATATCCAAAGGATTTAAAATCAACATACTATAGTGATGCAGCCACATTCATGTTTACAGAAACACAATTCACAATAGCAACCGATGAATGGATAAGGAAATTATGGTTTCTAAACATAATGGAATATTACTCAGCCATAAAGAAGAATGCCTTTATGACATTTGCCACTAAATTGATGGATCTGGATGCTATCATGCTAAATGAAATAAACCAATCCTAAAAAACTTTCACTGATAAGTGGGAGCTAAACCACAATAAAGGGATGAGGAGGGAAAGAAGAGAATTTCAGTAAACTAGAGAAAAAAGGAGGGAGCTAGGAGTAGAAAAGACAGTAGAATAATCCTAACATGATTTTCCTATATACACATATGAAAATACCTTAGTGAACCCCACCATCATGCCCATTCACAAAAAAAGGAACCCTAATTAGAATAAGATATATTCCATATTTGTGTAATTTTATCAAATTGCACTCTACTAAAAACCAAGAAAAATATTCTTGATAAATACCCTGTGGATGTATTGATATTATACTTTATTATTGACATTATACATTGTTCAATGTTTTAAGTATTCTTTTCTTTACCTGCTGAATATCTATAGAAATCTCTGCTTTTCAATCTGTCTGCTAAATCCAACATGTGAGTCCACAAGGAAAGAGCTTTCACAGAGTATGTGCTACACATTCCTGTTTCTTTGCTTTTCTTGTGATTTTGTTGCTGTTGTTGAAACTGAATATTTAGACAATATACTTTAGCAATTCTGGATTGCAACTTCCTCCCATGACATTGGCCTCTGTTTTTTTTTTTTTTTTTTTTTCTGTTTGTTCATAATTTGGTGATCTGTGAAATCTCTCTCTGCAGTAGTGTGTGGCCATTCATGTCTCTGCTTAGTTTATGTTTATTATTATTATTCATTTATTTTAGATTTTCAACTTTAAATCTCAGAGGCCACTGTTTTTGCCTGCATTGCTTAGTGGCCTGGCAATGATTGGTTGGAGGCTGCTTTAGCCGATTGGAAAATGTCTTCAAACATCTGGCAGTTTTCAGGACTGCCAGGCTTTTCCTTGCATCTTCTATGCATAAGTTACCAGTCTGTTTGTTATTCAGGGACCTACTCTGGTCTCTGGCATATGCATATTAATTGTGGCCAGGGATGTGTAGTGATCTTACATAAAGCTGTCTCATTTCCAGGATTTCCCTCTGAAAATTCTGGTTTTGAATAACCATTGGTTGCTTTAACCAGATCTGCAACCTCAGATTATCAGAGCTGCTCATCTTTCGCATCCATTTTCCATTGGTATTGCTTCTTTTATTGACAGTCCAGGGGTGGATTTTCCTGCTTTCTACTCTGCATTGAGTCACTTGTTGCACTGAAACTGATGTTTTTGTGTGTGTGTGTGTGTTGTTCCCAATCTTGGTAAAATGGTGGCCTTATAAGCCTGATCAGAGTAGCCTCAGAAGAGGGCTCACAAACTTCAAGCATTTTACTCAAGATCTGTAATTTTACAAGAGCAAATTTGTTTATATTTGGTCAACTTCTCGAGCTCTGAAATACATATTTTTGATATTTTTATTGAATACATAGTGTTGGGTTTTGGAAAAAGAATTTTCTAGCCTCCTCATATCATTATATTTCTCATATTTTTAAATAAGACTGAACAACTGAAGAGAAGTCTAAATATAAATGTTCTAAAAGTGAAAAAATACATATTTAAGAGATTATAATTATTATTTTTTTAATTGTATGAAAATAGCATTGTGAGGTATTTTGCCTTATTTTATATTAAATAGTTCTAAGGTAAGGTAAGGAACTTACCAGGAGTTGGGCCAGAATTAGATACAGGAATGTACTTCTCTTTTTCAGTCTAACACCGCACAACAAAACATCTAGGCTTGCAATATGGGTGTGGAATTCTTAGTCAATCAATCTTACATTAAATGCCAAGTTACTGTGTTTAGATTTGGACTTTCACAGTAGCCCAGAACACTCAATCATTTATTTAATAGCCAATACAATAGTGCTCTATTTCCCAGAAAAAGCAAAAGAAAACCTTGAAGTACAGCCCTTGAGTTTCATGTTTAGTTTTTAAGATGTTATCAAGAAAAACTTCTATTTACTCTATTGGCAAAAAACTCCATTCAGTAGCCAGGAAATGTGAATTTCCCCAGATCAGAAAACACCTTAACTGATCCTATTTATATTGGTCTGAGCACAGCTAATAATGTAATTTCTGTTGTATGTGATCTATCACTCCGTGGACCTTTTAATGTTTGGTGGTAGAGTTTCAACATTTTTTTCCATACATATATTAATAATAAATTTCTTTGTTCATAGTAAAATACTCTTAGCAATTCTTTGTTTTAAAAAAATACAATAGAGATGCAAAATAGTGAATTTCAGAAAGCAAAATTAAAATTTTACTTTAATAAAATTAGTTTATGTGTCACTGAGTGTAGGAGAGTAATAAACTAATATCTGTGAAGCAAGCCTACTTGAAAATTTTGCCCAAGTGATCAGAGGTTTAAATAGAATAAAAATTTCTTTACAGAATATTTAGGTACACTTTGGTTTCACAGTCTCTGTGCTTTAGGAGAGACACTTAGCTAAGTTCATTGGACTGGAACTTTACATGTTTCATCAAAACTGATCAAATTTATGCAAAAAGAAGCAGCTATATTTTACACCATTGGATTAGGAATATTAACAGATAATTTAAAATGTAAACTAATATGAAATCGCCTATTCCCCTACCCACTAATAATTATATATGAAAATATTATGCTAATATGATATGGTTTTTAAAAAATGTCTTAACATTTTAGAAATACATAAAATTTGCTGACATGATTAGATAATAAATTTGCTAATTTGTCAAATAATTATACATCCAGAGTCTTTTTATATTTTTTTTGTCTGGCATACACATACATTGCAACACAAAATATAGTTGATAAATATAGAACTGTGCTGTATACTAAATACAGCCAGCTTAAAATAAGTTTCCATACCCCAGCAAATCAATGAAGTTATTCAACCCTTTATAACAAATCTCCTAACTTTTTTTTTCACTTTTATTTTTACAAAATAAGAATTAAATAATAGGGTAATTGAATTAACTGTGGATAATATATTAACTCTGCACTCATGGTGCCCTTTCCTTTTTTATTTCTTTGAGTGGGATAATGCATGGAGATTTTTTTTTCTGATATTTGAGTAGGAAGAGATTCCAAAACCTGCCCTTAATAATAAAAAATAATTCCTCATATACAGAAACATTATACAATATTAAAATGCATGGCTTAATACTGCAGCAAACACTAAAAACAAATTGGTCAGCACTATAGTAGTGCCTTAACTCTATTAGCTCCTTCAAGCCTTTCCTTGATACTGTAATTAATAAAACTCAGGAACAGTATTCAAACCCAGGTAGTTCACCTCCAATTTTAATCTCCACTGCAATGAACAGTATTCGTATAAATTTATATACTCTTTACTACTTTTCAAATAAAAAGATGAATTATATTATTCAGAAAAAACATTATACTAGGAGAAGACAATTTCTTCCTATTTCTCTTGAGATTGATATCAGAACATCCCATTTCTTAGTTGAAGCTCCTGGGGACATACATAGAGAGCAGGAGGACAGAGAAAATATTAATTAATTTTTGATTACATGAAATTAAATGATAAATGCATACATCAAATTCTCTTCTTTATGAGGTGCAGGAACAAGAAAAAGATTCAAGTAATTAAAGCTTCTTCACTGGCAGGTGAATTGCCTCTTCTCTCCTATTTTAAATCAAATAATTGTCTTGCATACATAAAAAAAGTATAGGAGTAAAACTCATAAAGAAAGACCAAGAGGGAGGAAAAATTCTATAATAAAAATTGTTATAGGAGATCCATGATCTTTTATTCAAATACACATCGGATAGTGTCTTTTTCAATAAAGAAATATGTCTTGATGTTTGACACACGAGACAATTCCCTGGTTTCAATATCAATCATCTTTTCTCCCTTAAGAATCTGATAAAGACAAAAAATGTAAAATTATAAGTGCAAGAAATCCTCATGGATTTTTGCAATGAATTAATCATGATCATCTTTGAAGCAGAATATAGGCGTAAATGAACATCATAAATAGCAAAGAATATGCGAAATCTTTTATTTTTAACCATTTTCAAAATTTAAAACACTATAAATCTTCTATTCTAATACATGCATTCCAGAACATCAATACTTAATTATACTCTCCCCTCTAGAAAGCTGTAAAATTAATGTGTATAAACATCTTTTAAGAAAAAATCAATGGATCTAATGTCAAAGGAAATGAAATTTCGATGCATGAGACCTTTCATCTTTGCAATAGAATTGGCCCTAAAGTTGTCTACTTAACAAAACAAAAAAAGCTTTGATTAGTAAAAACTGTTTTCAATGTCATACAATCATCAATTAAATAAAAGGAAAATATTAAAAGTATAGTAAAACTCCATACTTATAAATGAAGTCAGACTGGTAATATTTATTATACTGACCTTTTATCTATGCATGGTTTAAACTTCATAAAATGTTAATTAATGAGAACTGCTAGTCTTACCACAGCAACTTCTGTTTGCTACATTTTGTTTTCTCTGCACTTTAAGGCTAATTTAAAATCTGTATTTCTTTCTTCCTAAATGTACTTAAGAGTATTCATATATGTATGTATGTATGTAAGTTGGTTAAGTCTTTGTGCTAACTTGACTAGCCCATGGAGTGCTGATATTTGGTAAACTGTTATTCTGTGTATTTCTTTGGCGGTGATTTTGGATTAGTTTTACATTTAAATCACTAGACTGAGTAACTGAGTAAAGCACTTCCTAATGTATGGTCTTCATTTAGTCATTTGACAGACTGAACAAAATGAAGGACTGATGTTCCACCAAGAGGAAACTCCTCCTGTGGGACTGCCTTCATCAGGTCCATGCGTGTTTCCTGCCTTCAGACTGGACTCAAACTGATAGAGCAGTTCTTCTGGAGCCTCGAGCCACTTGAATTCAGACTGGAATCTAAGCCATCAACTCTCCTGGTTTAAAGCCCTTCAGACTCAGACTGAAACTATGCCATCAGTGCTTCTGCATCTCCAGGTTGCTGATAAGTTTGGGAGTTTAGGCTTTGTTCTCCTTGGGGTTGCTAAGCAAAAATATCATGAATTGGGCTACTTATAAACAACAAATGTTTATTTCTCATAGTTTTGGATCCTGGAAAGTCCAACAGCAAGGCTTCAGCAAATTCAGTGTCTGATGAGGGTCTAGGGGTTAAAATTTCAAAAAATTTATTTTTGAGTGTAAAAAAAAATTACTCTGTATTCAGAGTATGGCAATCTCCAGAATCTTAAGAGTCAATTGCTTACAATTAAGCTTTTTCTATGCATATATACATACTGTTGTTTCTGTTTCTTTGGAGAACCCTGACCAATACAGATTTTAGTAGTAGGAGTGGTTCTAAAGAAAGAGAATTTTAAGGAACAATTTTCTAAATTGGTTCTGGGGATTCTGGAATTTTCTCTCTGATCTGATTAAATTTAAAGATGCTAATGACCCTAATGCAGGTAGCAGAGAACACTGATAGTTCATGTTGTGCTCTGGTAATAGAGACATGAAAAACATTACTGCTGAGTATTCTAAATCAACCACTTTCAAGAAGCAAGAATCTGGATGATAATATATGTGACATGTATCATATTATTATTTTGCTCCTGATTCCCAAGAATTTATTGTTTTTAATGGCTTTAAGCACAATTCTTTTTTATTTAAACATATATGTAATGACAATATACAAAAGTGTAAGATACATTAGAGAAAGCTTGCTGCATTATTTGCATATGCTTAAAATCCACATATGATTTGGAAAATAGACACAAATTTTTGTTTAGATAAGAGGTATTTCTTGGACCCCTCCAAATTTCCCTTCCATTTGCTTTTGTTAGCACAAATGGAAGGGAATGGCATTGTATCCCTAGAGTTAAAAGATACGTGGCATGAAGTGGTAATGGGTCAGTGCTGTTGGCTTCAGTCCCAGAGACCTAGATAACTCCATGAAAGACCTAGTGATGGGAATCATTGGATCAGAGTGTAAGATTCTCAACGGTCCCATCCTTCCAAAATGTTCCATCTGATCATACAAGAATCTGTGAACAGACATCAGTCTAATTTTAAATGAACTTTATAACATGATGTGTTTGATCTTTTTTTGCTCACTATAGTTTGTCTTGATTTTTCTTTTCCAAAGAAGAACGCAGCCAACTGAACATCGTCTATTTATATAATTTACACTGAAGAATTATTCTTTATTTAAAGAGTAAGGCAAAATTGGCATTTAAAAGTATTTTCTGCTATTCTTTCCTTTGTCTTTGCACAAGAAAAAATCATGTTACAAATAAAGGACGTCCTTTTTTTAGCATATTTCTTGGTCCCTCGGGCAGAGCCTTATTGTTCACGAAGGTGCTGATGGGCTATAAAGGCAAAGTATTCCATACATCAAATTTACCTTCTCCTCTCTTGTAGTCCTGGGGAATTACACTTTACTAAACTCAAATGTCAGAGCTCTATTCTGCATCCCAGCATGACAGCTCAGCAGTGTGCAGTTGCACACTTAAGCAGAATTGCCTGCCTAGCCAAGTGTCTAGATGAGATTAATGGTATCCGTTTATTTTAAATAAATCTATCTTGAGGCAATGTCTCAAGTTGTTTGCCTAGTTATATTGCAAGGCTCCTTGAAAGGTCCTAGGATAAGCATAAAAAGAATAAAGGGTTTTTTAAAGGTAATTATCTGCAGTCAATAATAATTAGTCAATGAGTAGATTGATTGAACATGTCTTGAATTCTTTTTGAAGCTGGAAAAAGTTTAGATTACTTTTCACTTGTTTTTCAGCTCATAAGCTTTGGGATGCTTAATAATGTTCAGATATAGTATGTTTTGATAAATATTGATGTATTTCCTTGTAGCTAGCAATTATGGACAATAACAAGCAACTTGTTTAACTCTTTCATGTCTTTTTGAAAGAAAATTTTAAAATACTAAATCAAATTCAGTTCTGCCATTTCTAATCTCTTGAGAAGTACAATTTTAGTGCTTTTCTTAAAAGGATAAAAGTTTATTTTCAGATGACAAACATAATTATTTTTTTTTTAGTTTCTTACTATTTTTCTTCTCTACAAGTTTGAAACAGTTAAGGATGTTCACATATAGATTTTTTGCCCACTGGGGTTTTCAAATAATTCTTTCTTTGTAAGAGTTCTTCCTATCAGGATTCACTATGAAGGAAGGAGTAAGATTAAAGAAGGAATAAAACTAAAAATAATTGATCACCTTTGATAGGCAAAGTGGTTTATGTATATATACTCCTGTTTCATTTTCATTTCAATTCCATACTTTAGCAGGTGTTTTAGTTTATTAAGGCGACCATAACAAAGTACCATGAAATTTCAACAACGGAAATTCATTTTTTCATGATTTGGGACACAAGCAATCCAAGAGTAAGGTCTTCGTAGGTTGAACTCTTCTCGGGATCTCTCTCTTGGCCCTCCTCTTTCATTGATTTCACATGTTAACCTCTAATCTAACCTCCTCTTCTTATAAGGACATCAGTCATATCAATTATACCTGGCTTTTATGACCTCGTTTTATTTTATTTTTTTAAAACCACTGTCTCCAAATACAGGCACATTTTAAGGTATTGAGGGCTAGGACTTCAACATATAAATTTGTTGGGGAATGGAATTCAGCACATAACAAGAAGATTTATATATGAGGCAACTGAGGCTCAGGGAGTTTAAAGGTGAATCATACCTTTATCAAGTGAGGTGACCACTCTGAAGTTTTCTGGGTGTGAAGTACATGGCATGACATTGCCTACCACATTCTTGCCTCATTTAGGTGTTTTTGTCTTGGTCTCTGAATGAGTTGGAGAAAATTCATAATTTTCTTTTTATTATTATTTCTATTCACTGTGTAAAATGACAAAGCCAAATATAACTGTACTTAAGAAGTCTTGCAGACTAATGCAAATAAAACAGCAGCTGGTTTTTGCCATAAGTAGTTCTTTTCCAACTATATTGAAGACTTACTTTGGGATGAGACCAAATCTCACTTCCTCATTTCACCAATTCTTACAATAACCAATTCTTACAAACACTGTTTCTGGTTAATTAATTAAATTCTGTATTTTTAGTTCTCCATTACTAGTAAGAAAGAGAGAGAGAGAGAGAGAGAGAGAGAGAGAGAGAGAGAGAGAGAGAGAGAGACTTCACTCCACTCTTCAGGGACAAATTATGTATCCCAGATACATACCCCCGGGTACCCACCTCCTCCAGCCACCCACCCCACCTGCCTAGAGTTACCACCCAGTTAATTCCTATCAATGGTTTAATGCATTGATCAGGTGAAGGCACTCATCCCAGTCATTTCACCTCTAAGGTTTCTTGTATTATCTCTCAGATGAGTTTTGTGGAGACACCCATATAAACCATAACAAATATACTCTTTAGTTTGCTAGACAATCTAAATAATTGCTTTACCTTGAATATTATGCCTTTAATTCTGCTTAACATAAATGACTCTTGTTAGCATTATATATATACCAGTGTGTTTGCTGCCTGATTATTCAATATTTTGAGACCGACTGAACAACCCTTTTATAATCCTCAAATTCTCTCTTACATGGCCAAGGAATAATTTGAAAAAGGACTCTTCAATGATGTATGTTCAGAAACTTATCACTCACCCTTATAAAGAAATTAAATGTAAAGATAACTATATTGTGGGATTACAATATCATATAAAAGAGCTGTGACACTATCCTTTTTTTTTTTACCTTGATAAAAGATGGATGTCGTTTTTTTTCTTCTAAAGCAACGTTGGTTGTTCCATCAGTCTGGAAGCTGGAGAGAACAAAGCAGAGCACCATCACCAACCTGAACTCATATGAAGTAACACAAAAAGAAATGATCTCTTGTGGTAAGCCACAGAGGTTTTTTTGATTTGGGGGCAGGGGGTTGTGTGTGTTTTGTGTGTGTGGGTGTGGTGTGAAAGAGATACTCTCACACACACACACACACACACACACACACTCAGATCTTGAAATTTAATGTTATTATTTGTCAGGATAGTGACTTCATGGGACAAAATTGTTTTTCTTGTTCATACTATCTGTGCAATATGGGTTTGAAAAGCAACTTTTTGGTTGTTGTTATAATCCCTCAAGGACTCAGGCTGATGGAAGTCCACCTACATCCATGCTTCCCTCATCTCTGCAGCAAGAAAAGTGGTATGGGGGAAGCTTGCACCTACTCTTAGACTCTTGGAGTTATAGACAGCCCAGGAATGACACGTTTTTTTTTTTTTTTATATTTCATGGTCTAACCTCCAATTAGCACGATGGCTGTATTATCTCTTAGCAGTTCAGTAAAATAATCATGCCATTTTAAAACCTCCTGAATGTAACAGCAGAGAATCTTGGAATTATATTACCTAGAATCCTCTTTTAGAAAGCAGGAGAGAAACAGGTCATTATTCCCTGGAAGTGGTTACCAGCAGACAAGTGAGCAGATGTGAGATTCACAGCTGCTTCTTGGTGAGAATTGAGAACAACCACTATGCTGCTGCCAACAGAGATAAGTGGAGGGAACTTTCTTAGAAATTCCTAAAAAAGGCAATAATTTCAAACTCACTTTTGACAAATGCTTCTTCAATATGTCATGCTGATGTGCTCAGCTCTGTTTCCCTAACCTTATGGTGGCAGTTTCTCTGTCTTCATGAAGGCTTTGCTGTGCTTTGCTGCCATATCCCTTTTACATGCATATAAACCTTTTCTGATATATAACATCAATATTCAGAATACTTAGAATAATTCACTTTTCAGGACAAAACATACACTGATACAGAAAAAAATGCAAAACTACCTTATTCTCAGAAGGAGGATATTCAGAATATTTATGATAAGCCCTAATGTCCACAACTTTGAATTTTCTCCATTTCAAAATACAACACTTGCAAATCCCCAGCAAGTGAAAAACAAACAAACAAACAAAAACAGAAAAAAAAAAACTACCTCATTGGTGTGGTTTTTTTTTAAACTTATACATTGATATAAATGATTAGAGAGAAAATTAGAGAATTTAGTTTCTGTTAATCTTCCGGATGTCGGTACTGGTCAATAAGTAGAATCTGTGGCTTGATGTTTCTAACATTAAAAAATCTTTAGAATAAAGTTGGTTAACACTTTCCTCCATGTGGCTTCTATACATTTTCTCTTCTCTTCTGTCCTGTCTTCTCTCTGTCTAGGACTCCAATGGTATTTATATTAGAATTTGGGCTATAGAAGAAATTAAGAATTCAACAAGCTGCATTTAGTTAAAAAAATATTGGTTTTAGGATTTAGGATATTTGTAGCAGCACATTTAATGACAAAAATAGTACAAAAAGAGAATGGGGGCAAGTTATTAAACCGTTTAAGATTTTTACAGTATCTGAAAATGGTAACAGTTTAAAGTCAGTACTTAATAAATAAAAAATTCAGGTTATACATTTTACAATAATCATTAAAGTGATTTTTTTTCAAAAAGATCATGTAATTAAAGACTCAAATCTATGGGGAAATATATTACATTCATGAAGTAGAAGTCTCATTATTGTTAAAATAATAGTTTCCTCTAGATGGATATGTAAATGTAAGATTTTTAATGGAATTTGCCAAGAAAATTGTAAAATTTATATGACAATGGAAAGGCAAAAAAAAAAATCAAAGATCAGATATTTAATTTCTTCATATTTGATTCTTTTCTCAAATTTATTTGAGGAAGATCAATGTTGGAGGACATACATCACCAAATATCATAACTTTAATTAAATAGTGAGATACTGTTGTAAGGGGAGGCAAACAAACTGATATGGAGGAACAAAGAAACCAGAAATAGACCTGTGCTTACAGGCCATAAAATTATAATAAACACATTACTGCATCATAGTAGGGGGGGATGGTCTTTTCAATAAGTTTACTAGCTCAATTTGATATTCATACAAAACTAACATTGACTCTGATCCTATTCATCAAAATAAATGTATATGAATTATAAATTAAATTTGAATAGTAAATCAATTCAGTTTCTGGAAGATAGATGGAATATTTTCCTGACTTTGGATTAGGCAGATACTTTTTAATCAGATTAGAAAAAATCATTTTTTAAAAACTAATCATAAAATCAATTGACTGATAAGTTGTACTTCCTTAAAATTTCTGTTCCTCAAATGACAACATTAAGAAAGAAAGAATGCAAAGCAAGAACTAAAAGATAATTTCAATATAAAATGATGAGAAAGAACTCATATACAAAGAACATATGTAACAAACTCCTCTAAATCAATAAAAACATCAACAACTTATTTTTTTAATAGAGGCTTAAGTAGATGCTTAGCAGAAGTAGGTGTCCAAATTGTCAATAAACATAAGAAATAGTGTTCAACATTATCAGTCTTCATCACACACAAAGGTGCTTTGAAAAATGTTTCTAGGACTTAATCTGTCATATGTAAAGTATGATCTAAACTCCAGAAAATTCAGTAGAAATAGAAAATATCCAAAATAAACAAATACATTGAATTGATATCTACTTAAATAATCTATTAAAATTTATATATCTACAATTTTTGTGATCCAAACTTGACCTATTTCAAATATTTTAAATGTAAATGAAATATTTCTCTAAAATTCTGACCTAAATGTTAAAGTTAATTAACACAAGTGCAATTTAAGAACTAATTATCTGGAAAATTTAGGATGAAACTAGTTTCATAAAGAATATTTGTCGAGGGCTGGATTTGTAGCTCAGTGGTACAGCACTTGCCTGGCATGTGTGAGGTACTGGGTTCAATTCTCAGCACCATAAATAAATAAATAAATTAATTAATTAATTAATTAATTAAAGGTTCATTGACAACTAAAATATATGCATACACATTCATTGAAGGTGTTGTTTTCAGGTAAGTTCTAGAGGTATTTTAAATAATTCCTACTCTATAATTCAAATTAAATGGATAGAGACAATCGTGAATGTTTACCTTATCAACACACACATATTGAGATGAAAGAAGAAATGCTTTTCCATTTGCACTTACATCTGGGATTACTTAGTATTTAAGACAAGGAAATTTCCTGCCATACTATCAAAATAGCCAGTTCTATGCAAGTTTGACTTAGTGTTAGCAACCAGACAATGTGAGACATGAAGGAAGCATCAAAATTATGTGAAAAAGGGGATGCTTTGTGTTAATTTTTTTAAAAAAAATAATAATAATCCAACTAAAAACAGTCTTCCAATTCTAAACAACATCAATGAGAAAATATAAAGAAAACTGTTTTCTTAGTATAAAACAACAAGGTGATTATTTGAAAAAGCCTACTATAATTGAATTTTTTCTTAACCAAAATCACATACAAATACAAACTTCTAACTCAATCATCAAAATCCATGAGTGATATCCATGAGTTGAGTAAATCCATGAGTTGAGTAAATAAAAATTTAATTTAAATTATTTCATAGTAGTTTTGTTATGCTGTTTGTTTACTCCTCACTGGAGACATTTTCAACTGTATGAGAAGACATCCTGAGAACAACTGTGTTGAATGCATGGTGGTTTGGGATAGATTTCTATTCATTTATGTTCAAAATGTCAAAATGTTTTTGAGCTTAAAGTCCACCCACCCAATTAGACAAAAAGTTAAACTTGAAAGGTTTGTTATGAAAATAAAATGCATCAATCAAATATGCACATGCATTAGTCTGACAAATTCATGTTATTCAGCCTTCTGAAACTTCAATAATGAATGGCTCTAAAACATGGAATGCATGAATTGCAAATGTGCTTTCTTTGCTGAAAGAGACAATTTGAAGGCTTGATATTGCTAAGAATTTCAGTGATTTATCAGAAATTTACTTAGCAATAAGACTTGGTTGTTAATGCATTTGCTAAAATGTTGAACACATTCTACTTGTCCAGCTTTAATACCCAGGGCTGGGTTACTCATCGTTCCTCTTAATAGTCTGCCTAATGGAAAAATGCATTTTATATCAGGCTAGTATATAAATTGAAAATGAATTCATATATCTGATTCAGAAACTACTTACTGAGGCATCACCTTTTAAAATATTGTCTTGCTGTCAAGGAATATATTAAATTATAATATTATTGAAGCGTAAGGATAATCAATTCATTAGACACTTTAATAGGAAGTCATTTTTCTTTCTTTAGCAATTTTGTTTCATTAATCAGAATCTAGGTTTTAATTTAATTGCAGACACATTAGGCTTACTTCATGAGGGTAATAATAAGGTAAATGAATAATTTATTTGTAAATATTATGATATGACACATTCAAATCATTTTAGATAGGCTGACACAGTACCTCTAATGTTGCCTTTATTTTTTGTTTTGTTTGCTGAAGTAAATGTCAACAATGTATTATCTAAACTAATTAACATCGAAAGAATTATATTTTCTACCAGTGAAAATGTCAGGACCATCATTCTTGTAATTCACATTCAGATTTTCAAAGATACAATTATAATTCAGATAGGCTAAATATGGTCATCATATGTAAAGTTCTCTAACTAAAGTAACAGAAACATTGATACCTACCATTGACAGCCCATACCAGAAAAATAACTTTTTATAAATACCAATATAGAAATTCTAGTTGGAAGACAGAAAGACATTTGCAACTCAAGAAATCTGAGGAACTGACTATAAGACATTACTTTCATATTCCTTGACACAAATTAAGAGTAAAAGTCAAATTAAAAACAAAAACCACAGGTAAACCTTGGTTATCAAATTTGAAGAATTAGAAATGGAAAAATCTATTATTGGTTTAATGCATTTCAGCAGATAGGATAAACTAATTGTTAAATGAGAGATGCTGTTGTAGGTGAGAGTAGATATATATATCCATTACTGAAATCTACTTGAGATTTTTTGTTTGTTTATTTTTGTTTTTGTTTTTGGTACTAGAAATTTAACCCAGGGGTACTTACTACTGAGCTCCATTCTCAGCCTTTGTGTTTTTTATTTTAAGACAGGGTCTCCTTAAGTTGCTTAGGGCCTCATGCTAAATTGCTGAGGCTGGTCTTAAACATATCTTCCTGTTTCAGCCTCCTGAACTGCTGGGATTACAGGTGTGTGTCCCCTCACTTGCCTAAAAGATCATTTTTTACATTTTATATTTAAACTCACATTTTAAATCTACAATTGGCACAAAGATGAAAAATAGGAGCTACTGGTGATGAAGACAAGGATCTATAATAAGGAAAGATAAAAAGGAGAATCTTGACACCAAATTGCACACTTATATTCACTTAATCTGCCATTTATTTTTTCTAAATTGGTTGTTTGTTTTTAAATCCTGACTTTTATTTCTATTTAATTTTTTGATTAACACTATTATTTGTACGTATGATTGGGGTTCAGTGTGATATTTCAACACAAGCGTTGAACATGCACTGAACAAAGCATAACTCCCTCAATACACATTCCAACTCTACTAATCACTACTTTATATCCAAGTCAACCTCTTTTAGTTTCACATAATTTACTTGACTATGTCAGACTACTTCACTTAACATAATGTCCTCCAGTTCCACCCATTTTTCTGCAAATGACAGGATTTCATTTTTATTTACTGCTGAATAATATTCCATTATTTGTATACCAACTTTTCTTTATTAATGCATCAATTGAGAAGTGCTGTGACAAACATGGGCATTTACAGATTTCATTTCCATTGGATACATATTCAGAAATGGAATAACTGGATCCTATGGCAGATCTATTTTTAGTTTTTTGAGGAATTGTTGTGCTTCTCTTCATAATGATATAATAATTTACCTTCCCAACAACAGTGTATAAATGTTCACTTTTCTCTACATCCTCTCCAACATTCGTTGTCATTATTATTGTTATGATTATTATCATAGGCATTATAACTGAGGTGGCATTTGCCTAATGGCTAATGATAATTGAGTCATTTTTTCATATATTTGTAGGTCATTTTTCTTTTCTTTTTCTTTTTTTAAAGAAGTGTCTACTAATTGCTCACTTTTTAATTCAAATACATGGGTTTACTGGTTGCTGTTATTAAATTGTTTGAATTCTTTATATATTTTGGATATTTACTTTTTGCAAGGCAAATGGCTAGCAAATATTTTCTCCTATACTGTAATCTCTCTCTTTACCATGTTGATTATTTCCTTTGCTGGGCATAGGCTTTTTAATTTGGCATAATCCCATATTTCTATTTTCCTTTTGCTTGCTATTCTTTTGGGATCATTAAAATATTGTTTATACCAATGGCTTCGGTTTTCCCCATTTTTCTTCTAATAATTTCATGTCTTACATTTAGGTCTTTGATTCATTTTTGTAAGTGGTGAGAGGGGGTGAGTTTCAGTGTTTTGAATATGTCATCTAGTTTTTGCAGCATCCTTTATTTTTTTTTTAATTTATTTTTTTATTAGTTACACATGACAGTACAATGATCTTGACATTTCATACATTTGAATCAAATAGGGTATAATTTCTCATTTTTCTGATTGTTCAGGTTGCAGAATCACATTGGTCATACAGTCACATATATACATATAATAATGTCCCTTTATTGAAAAGACTATCCTTACTCCTACTGTTTCTGGTGCCTTGTTGAGAACCAGTGTGCTGCAGATGAATGGATTTATTTCTAGGATCTCCATTATGTTCCATTGGTAGATAGACCTATTTTTATACCATCATCAGGTTGTTTTGGTTAATATGGCTCTAGAGTATATTTTGTAATAAAGAATTGTTATACCTCCAACTTTGTGAGTTTTGTTGTTCTTGTTTTTGTTCTTGTTGTTCAGTATTTCTTTGACTACTCAGGGCATTTTTTTCTTTCCATGTGCATTTTACTATTTTTTCTCATTCTGTTAAATTTGTGCTTTTAAAATTTAATTATTGATGTTTTTCAAATAAGTTTTGCTTTCTTTTCCTTTTCAGTGTATTAGTTAACTTTGTTTTTTCTGTTCTAATCCATGCTTCTCCCATCTGTTGAAGTGTTTCTACCATAATTTATAAATATCAGAGAAATATTTGAGGAGACTCATGAATCAGAGGAATAGTTGGCTTCTGAGTTACTCCAAAACACTAACATGCAATGAAGTACAGATTTTAATGTATCTATGATACTGATTCCTTGGTGGTAAGAATTTATTAGTTAAAGTAGATGTAAATACATTTGTTTGCAAAGTGACTTACTGACAATAGCAACAACCAAAGGGACAGAGTTTATCAGTGAGTGAGAAAGCCATAATCTATTAAATGATGTCAATATTTTAAGTAATGTACCATGATATTCTTAGAATAACGGCTCAGGAAGTATAAACTAGTGTTATATATTTGCAATGTTCCAATCCTCAGCAAGATTGAGATAAGGACAAGTCTTCTGTTTCACCATGGAGCAAATTAGCATTTCCCTATGAAGTGTTTCTTGACAATAAGTAACCACAATAAGTCATCATACAAAACAAGACAGTACAGACCAGAATTCAAAGAAATGCAATTAGGTAGTATACATCAGAAATGAATCAAATGCAAGTAGGCAGTATAGACCAGAACCAAATCAAACACAGGTTAAGTACTGTGTTTTGTGAAACATGTTTTTGTGTGGGTATGTGTGTGTATTACATTTACTTATGCATGTGTATATTTTTGCTATGTAAGAAGTAGTTGTTGTGATAGTCACAATATACTGAAGGATACTCAACTGCACAACCAGCACACTGGTTTCATACAAGAGGTTCCGTAGCACAGAAGTTAACTAGTGAGATCAAAATAAACATACAAGACTCATTTACCTTTTTCTTTGACCAGGTCCGAGACGGCCCTCCCTCTGGCTCTCGCCTGGAACCACCTGGTGGGGCAGCAAGGCTTACTCAGGACTAGCAGGAGAGAGGGGGGGGGGGGGCATGCCAGGGAGTGGCCTTTTATTGGGGAACAGGAAATTCAGGGGAAAATTCCATCCAATGAAGGTCGAGGGGGGGCAGCATTCCAAGGTCAGGGTCAGTGATTGGTCTCAGGGTCAATGGTCAGTCACACCCCCACACGGACAGGCTCTGGCACCTGGAGAGGGTGGGGATTAGCTCCAACACAGTTTGGCCAGAACGCCTCACACCCAATCAGGGAGGTGCCCAATCACGTGCGAGAATGGCTTCCCACAGGCTACTGTGTTTACCTATGTATAATCCTTTTGACAATAATGTAGTTCAACGGGTAAATAATTTAATAATTATTTTAATAGTGATATTTATATTATATTGAAATATAACAAAATAGCATAGGAAAACTAACTAGATAGGTATAGCAATATAGGGACAAAGGAAAATAGACAATCAAAGTTATTTCAAGGACAGCAAGAGCAATTTTGCAAAAGTCTGGGGGAAGTAAAGGTTAAAATGAAATAAACTGCTCAATTAAATTTAGAAGATCTGGAAATATAATGATGGCAGGAAAGATAATAAGGATATTTCAAAATGTTGTTAAAGTAATGAAAAACAAAGCTTCAAAATGTTCTTTTGCAAAGAGTAAAAGAATCACACAAGGAGGGACAATTAAATTGTAAATACTTGGGTGTCCTGCCAAATCTCTAAAGATTGAAACCAGGAATCTCTACTTTTAACACATGTCCCAGATAATCCTTATGGAAATCAAAATTTTGTGATATTGTCTTCATATTCTAACCTACCAATATTTCCTTTTATCCACTCTGAAGATTTTTGCAAAGAGAATAGATTTAAATAAAACAGTTCACAACTTCCTCACAAATCTCTCTGTCTTTAGCATTAAAAGAAAAAACATAAAATACCTTCTCATGAAATCGTGAAGAATATAATAAGAGTAGTCATGCCAAAGATACCCAGTATTAAAATTTTTATGTGTACATAGGATAACATTTTCCTGAATTTTAATGCTAGAGAATAAGAATAGAAATTGTAGAAAATTAATTCCAGCAATTGTCAATCTCATGCTTTCCTTAAAGTACATACTTTGATGTTTATTTATTGGGATGCAAGAACTATGGAAGCATTGAAAGCTACTTGGTATTTCAGAAGAGAATTAAACATCATCTAGTTAAAAGTTCCGGTTGATTATTTGCAGGCAAAGCATTGCAATTAGCATTTAAATAATTCAATGTTAGAAACCATTCTCTCTGAGATTAACAATGATTCATTCTCACATGCTGTGTTTTTAATCAAAGAGGTGAAAGGTATAGAGCATGGGACAGGAACAAAGATGTCTAGTTACCAACTCACTCTTGCAATTTGCTAGTAATGTGCTTGCCTGCATGTTTAAAAGCAGCTTAGAAGAATGCAGAGTGCTGCCTATTCAGTCCTTAATAAGAATGTAAATGAAGGATTATTTGTTCTACCAGCAGATGATATTTCTTTAGAAATATTGCCTGCCCTTACTCTATTCTTTCCCTACTTACAAAAAAAACTTGTGCAATAATGCACCTCATTAATGATATTGTCATTGTCATTTAGGAAACACATAGAAACCTGCAAAGTCATTATTAATTATAGCCACATGCATCAAAGCAGAAACGCTCAAATTCATCACTGTATTTGTTAATTAGCTGAAAAATCATTTTTATCTTATCAGTATTTCCCTGAAAATAACCCTATTTTTTTTTCACTAAGGACAAATTATTTTTTTTTTCCAAAATGGAAAATGATCAGGAGAATCATAATACAGTTCTTAACACAAACTACTCAATTTATTCTGGCCCAAATTATCTCACCTAAAAGAACATGGTAAATATCACAATAGCAAGGAGTCTTTCTCTTTTTTTTCCCACTCTGCCTCTATTAAAATGGCCTGATTGCCCCTTGTCCATTTCTAAATGATAGATAATATCCTCTTCTCTTTTGCTTTTCTTGTCTATTATGTCCTTTATAGAAAACCTAAAATGAGGCATTTCCTGCAAGCCTGCAGAGAGAGAAGCCTGAATAGGAGGCTGAAAGGGAGTGTAGAGACTAGGATAAAAGGCAGTTATTAAATTTGTGAACTCTATCAGAAGACAAGAAAATAAACTGTACCACTGGCTAGAAGGGTAGTGAAGTATGACATTTCATTTTTAGGCAGGTCTCAGCATGATAGAAGTAACACATTGAAGAACAGGGTAAAAAAAAAACCAGTTAGTGCATTCATCGAATGCCAGCACGGCTCCTCTGCTGTTCTTTGGTTGATCTCTTTCTGTGTCTTTGTGCAACAGTAGTTCAGAGTTTCATATAGATGAGATCAGACCCACCATCAGCCCTTTGTGAATTTTCATGAAGAGAGTCTGGAAACTCATTCTATG
This sequence comes from Callospermophilus lateralis, assembly GCF_048772815.1. NCBI lineage: Eukaryota > Metazoa > Chordata > Mammalia > Rodentia > Sciuridae > Callospermophilus > Callospermophilus lateralis. The sequence goes on along the minus strand of NC_135307.1, from coordinate 40,087,527 downwards.
CAACTCCATGAGATTTAGGTCCAGGTGTACTTTATATTTTATATTCTTCATCATTTCCCTGTCCTTCAATCTTCAATCTGTGAATGCAGTCTCTCTCTCTCTCTTTCTCTCTCTCTCTCTCTCTCTCTCTCTCTCTCTCTCTCTCACACACACACACACACACACACACACATACACATACACACATGCACACACAGAGAACCTCATATAATAGGAGTGTGTATAACGTTCTATTTTGAATTCTCAGTTCAGTTCATGTATAATTTTATTGTTTGTTCATGTAAGTAATATTAAAACGATGTCTTACTCTCTTCACTTTCTTTATATATTAAGTAAATAGATATTAGATAGATATGCAAGAATGATATTTTTACTTACAGATTTTTATTTGCTAAGAAAATATTTTTTTTTCCCTTTCCTTTGCACAAATCTGCTTTCCAGCTCAAATCCACTAAACTTATATGAAATTTTCTGCAGGGCCAATTGCTTATAAGCTAGGATTCAATTACAAAAGTTACCTAATTTTACTAAATGAAAAGCTCCATCCTATATAATTTTAATATTTTAAGCAACATCAGCCAATATCTCCTCACATTGGGGTATATCCACCACTTTTTCCTCACTGCTAAGGAAAAGCAACCATATATACCAATAACTCTTTGAAAGAGTCTCTATCCTTTCTTATCATACAGAATTTTCAATTCTTTTGAAAAGTCCTAAAGAAAATGATAATGTAAAAGTAATTTAGGCTCAACTATTTCACTGGTGAAGTAAATAAATAAATAAACTGGCTTCACTTGCTACATTTTTACTAGTTTTGAATACCTTTGCAAAAATTTACACAGAGTAAATCTAACGTAACACCCATAGTACAAAGAAAGCTCTCATGTGTCAAAACTGCTTACATCAACAGGCATGTTATTGTTGTTTATGGTCACATCAACCTTGGCCACCTTGCTCCTTAACTTTGCCTGTGTACTTAAAGTGCCTTGGTCACTATTAAAATACTTGAGCACTCAGACCCCACTTCTAAGATACTTATTCAATGATTTGCTGGATTATTTAGTTTCTTTGTTTTGTGCCATTCAGTACTTTGTTTATTCGCTTTTCATTTTAAGCCATGGAAACTTTCAAACAAGCACACATGGGTAGAAAGAATATTCAATAATACCCAGAACACTTCCTCAATGGGCATTAAGATATGCCCATACTATTTCATCTTGAATCTCTTCCTTCTCTCTCTAGCGATCCTTTTTCTTCACTTACTATGGGTTAAAATAAACTTACAAGGGACATAATTTCATTCATAAACGATTTGATACATATTGTTAAATAAAGATGCGTTTTTAAAACATTGTTGTAATAATGATATAGTCATATATAACAGTAACTTTTTAAATATAATCAATTATTCTGACAATATCATCTACCCTTGATTTTCTTATAAATATATTTTAAAGTTTATTAATTTAAATCAAGGAGTCAAAAAATTTCAGGTACTGAATAAATTTTCTCTTTTATTTTATGTACTTCCCTTTTAAATCTTTTTCCAAAAATGTATTTGTCTTAGAAAATATCCAATTTTTCTGATTATATCTGTGTGGTGTCATTTAACATTTTCTCATACCGGATTTCTATAAAGTGGCTTACCCAGAACTTAAAAAGGTTTTATTTTCTGGCCAAAACACTGAACAGATGGTTTTGTGATATTCCTATTGTAGTAAAATGGTTCTCTGCATTTGCACTTGACTCCTTCCAACAAAACACCAGTAGTGTCTGATAGCTTCCTTGGTTTCTTGTATAACAAGAAGTTCCAAGCTACATGATGTACCAGTTCTCTAGAGAGTAATAATTCCAATGTTTTTACATAAAGAAATGATAAATGAAGATCATAATCTGAACACTAATGGTGCTCATTGGTAAAAGAAGTTTAGTGCACCTAAAACTTTAAAGGAAACAGAGATAAGAATTGCAAATAGTTTTTTGGGGGGAAAGAAAGGCAGAAATGGAAGTATATTAATATGCCAAAATGAAATTAAGGTGAAACTATTGAGCTAAAGTAATTTGATTTCAAATTTGCATTTTATCCTTAAAATCTTTTTTCTATACAATATTAACAAAATCACATTTATTTTATATACAAACAATAGCTATATATAAATATATATCTACCATAAAATATGCACATGCATATATATTAATGAGCATAAAAATAGTAGTGAATTCTGAATACACATTGAGTTTTTCAGTTTTTAATTTTCTTAATGATATGCCTAGAAATTACTATATTTTAATTATATATTTTAAAGATACAGAAGACAATTATATACAGAGAAATTATACAGAAAAACAATTTTTCTCATGTAGTAAAGTCACTAATTGAATACACAAAGTCACAGTGATTTTTTTTGCAATTTGTTTTAATATATTTAGATATTTAAAGTATTTCTACTATGAATGAGCATTTAGATTATTTCCAGTCTTTGCCATTTAAATGGCAGAACAATAAAGAGCCTTTAGCATATGCTATTTTGAGTTTTCCTCAGACACTTCCTAGAAGTGGGATTACTTGATTAAAAGAAAAATAAAGATATAATTTTGTTAGATGTAGCCAAATTCACCTCCAGAGGTATAACATTTTATATTAATACTAATAAGGTAGAAACATATAGTACTTGCTTCTTATTCATTCTTCAAGAGACTATGTTGTCAAATATCAAGTGTCTCAAATGCCAAGATATATTTCATGTAATATTAATTTTCATATAATTATGAAAGCAGTTTCTGTAAATTGTTTATATATAATTCATTTTCTTAACTGATCATATTTTTTATATTGTTTTTAAGCTATGGTCTATATCTCATACTATTTTCTGTCTCCAAGAAAAAAAAAATTAGTTCAAAGCGTAGGTCTGTATCTGCAGACACCAAAAAGAATCAAAGAAAAATCTCCTCTGGGACAGCATACATTACATTACAAACTTCAATATGGTCTCCAAAATAATGTTCCAGAAACAGCACCTCCCCACCCCCCCACACACATATCACATCACATGAGTACACCTGAAGGAGTCAACAAGAAAAAAAACTGGAAATCAAAGCTGCAAATAAAGAAGATGCTAGACTTACAAGTGTAGGATACATCATAGATTATTTAAGGTGGTTACATAATTAGAGGAGAGACTGAAAATATGTAAAATAGATAAGTTAGGGATTAGAATAGGCTTCTCAATGGGAACAATAAAAGGCAGAAGACAGTGGAATACTGTTTTTTAAATCTTGAAGTGGTTGAAAACTATTATAAACTTAGATTTTGGTTTTTGGGTTTTTTTTCCAAATTAGAATGAAGTAGGGTATTTTCATAGGATAAAAACAAAATGTAAAAAGTATCCTGTGTATAGTTCCTTTCTGAATTAGCATCTAAAATAAGATAAAAGATCATACTAGAAAGAAGGTTGAAATATAGGAAAATATGATATTTTGAAACAGTAATTATGAGATTAAACATTAAACTTATATAAGACAATTTAAAATTATTGAATAAATGAAAATATGAGTAAAATATCATTATGATTTAATGGAGAGAAAAATTTTTTGAGTCATAGTACATTGTAGACATAAGATTATAAGAACAGTCAAATTATGAACTTTTGTTTCTTAGTCCATGAAGAGAATGAAGAGAAACCACAGTGACAAATATTTACAGTGAATATAACTGAAACTTATTATTAATCAAATTATATATAAACACTTCTATCAATAAGAAAAAAATGATAACACACTAGAAAATAGGTAAAATCTGTAAACAAATAGGTATCTGACATAAGATAAAATTTTTATTAGATAACTGTAAATTGATCATATAATTTTATAATAATTCACAACAAAAAATTAAAATCCTCATCTTTAACAAGCTTTATCAGGAACAAGGAACAATGCTGTTGGATAAAACTTTCTGTGATCACACAAATGTGTGGTAAAACACTAGTTTAGTTCTCCAGTACCATTACGTGACTACTGAGTCCTTTCAGTGTGGCTAAGTGAGACTGAGGAAATGAATTTTCAATGTTAGCTAAATTTATTGACTAAAATTTAATTTTAACTTTATAACAATTGTGGCTAGTGAATAATATTTTGGACACACAGATGTAAGCTAAAAATGTCCTTATTGTCTGCTCATGGATGTTCGATTGGCATAACTAGTTTGGAAAAAAAAATTTGTTTCCTGGGCTGGGATATAAGCATATTAACTTCCATAGAAATATTGCCTTAATATCAATATACTCAGGTCAGACTGTATGTCCAAAAACTATAGAAGGAATCAATATTAACAGGGAATAATCATAAATAATTCTATGCATCAGTGACAATAAGTTGGATATTATCCTATATATCCCTACAAATGAATCTCATACCACAAATTTGAACCAAAGAAACATGAAAAGACACATATAATATGATTTTACATGTACAAAGATAAAATTACCAGAGACTGGGAAGAGGAGAGGGGAAGGAGAAATAGTGAAAGTTGGATCAATGGGTACTAAGTTATAGTTAAGTAGGAATAAGAAATGCTGGTGTTATTTCATAATAGGTTGCCTACAGATAACAGGAATATATCCTACATTTTCTACATTTCAAAAAGTTAGAAGAAAGAATTTTGAAAGTTTTCATGGTATATTAAATGTTTCAGATGTATAACTATAATCTGATTTAAATATTATACAATGTATACACATATTGAAGGATCATATTACCTGTTAATATGCAAAAATTTTGTGCTTTTATGTACTAGTGAAGCCAGATTTAAAAACAGGATGTTAGTGTAGCTAGGTAAATCGGGTCCTATATTGGCTCTAATAGAGAAAATGGAGTCCGATTTGAGTCTGGGAAATCAGAAACTGCACCTGGAAGATTAAAATGTTAATGTCCCCAAGGCCAGGGTCCATCCTAAAGAGCTGTTAAAGAAGCAACTCCCAGCACTTAGGGAAGTGCTAGTCAATTCGCCCTAGGCCCCTTCCTGCCTGGATCACTCCTCCCCCACCCCATCAACCCACCTGTTCCCCACCTTTTGGCCCTACCCCCTGCATCCCCCATCACATGCAAGATAAAGGACAGAAATGTAGAAAGACAAAGAAAACCTTAGATATAAAAGAAATGGAACTTCCTCATCCCCGGGATTCTGCCTTTGGGTCCCCTTCTTCTGGGGAGAAGTCTGTTCCATTATCCTTCAATAAAGGCTCTTACTTTCTACTCTACATTTGCTTCCCCATGCTTGTCTGGTATTGCACTTCAGCACTCAGGGAAGCGGGACTTGTCAAGATAACCAGTGGTATCACAAGTTAAAGTTAAATTTGATTTAAAATTTAAAAAGCAGTGAATACTTGTTAAGCAAGAATCAAAGACAGGCAGTCAAGGTAGATATGTAATCAGGTTGGATGGAGAAAATGGAGGTCGGTTTGGGTCCAGGGAGTTGGAGACCACCCTTGGGAGACTGGAATGTTAATGCTCCGGTGCCCTCAGATTACCAAGATTACTTACCTGCCAATACTTCCTTCCCAGGAGGCTGTTAAGGAAGCACCCCCTGAACAGGCAGAGGATTGCTAATTAATGCCACCTAGCTCACTTCCTTCTCTGATCATGCCCACCTGCTTTTCACCTTTTAGCCATCCCACTGACATCTCCTGGACCTAGTCACATAGGCAGGAAGGAGGGAGATAAGGGGGAAGAAGGCCAAAGAACAAAGAAAGTCCAAAGTGTATAAAAGGGGCGGGATGCTCTCACTTCTTGGGATACCAAGGCACCAGCTGTGGCCCTCTTCTCCCTCCAGGGAGAAGTCTGTGTTAGTATTTTTCAAATAAAATCTGCTTTATACACTTGCCTGGGCTGCTTTTCTAATGTTCAAACTTCAACATTTGAGGAAGCAGAACTAGTCACTGATAAAGGGTGGTATATCACTTGTAGAAAAAAATAAGATAAAAAATGTAAGTGCATTAACATAATTATAGGTGCACATACTATGCTAAATAATAAACTATTTACAAATCAAAGGCATAAAAATAACAAATCTCAACTAGCATTTAATTCTGGGGTAGAAAGCAAAACAGGGAGTAGTATGTAAGTGGTGAAAGTATTGATGATACTTTACATTTTAATGGTCATTTGAAAGGTGTTTATCTTTATTAATTTAACTATATGAATGATGTGTTTCTAATATTAAAAGAGTTAAAGTATATTGCTCTTAATGACTAGTCGTATTATAATTGTACCTACCTAGTTATTAAGATTAGGAAGGCAGATTTTGTTTTTATTCACTAGTAGAGTAGGCACTCAAAATATTAAAAAAAAAAAACCTTCCATTGAACAATAATTAAAATGTTGTTCCTATATGACTATCAGAGAAGAGAAAAACTGAGAAACTGAAAAGGAACCAGAAAGTTAGGGTGAAGGCCTATGAGAACAGTTTCAAAATCCTGGACCTATGAAATTTAATGGTGATTAAAAAAACAATAAAACATAATATTAACCCCAAGCATCCTGAAAACAATATGATAAATTATTACTTATTAATCAGGACTGATTCCATATGTTTTGTGAAATTAAATAAAGAAATACCTCCCCATTTACTTACTTCTTTTTATAATAAAACAATTACACGATGAAATCTTTTTTTATCTCCTTCATTACAGCTACATTCTCCTGTAAGTAGGTTTAAATTCTATTGTAAATAACAGAAACTGAGTTAATAAGCATCTATTTTATCTCATAAGATTTTTCTTATTGTCATGTGATACAGTATGAAAAAGCAATGATTTCACTAATAGTTATTTGCCAAGAGTTAGCTAGGCTCTCAGATTCCAAAGATGAAAATCCACTAAGAAGATCACAGCTTACTGTCAAGGCGTTTTTATTGTGCAGATTTATTTTTAATAATATGAAACATTCCTATCCCCCTAATTCCAATAAATTCACTAAAAGGAAAGCTGCCTTCATTAAAAATATCAATGTTTACATAACTCCTCATTAATGTTTTGCAAATAATAGAGAAAATTAATGGCGTGTTTTTCTGCATATTTCAATTGTGTATGATAATCACGCAAAACAAAGCAAACCAAAATAAACAAACAAAAGCAGCCAGTATGAAAAGTAGGGATGAAATCAACCCACAGCTTGATAGCAGCAGTTTCCCTGCAGTCTTTCTGCATGTACTATAATATATTTATGGTAAGCACTTGTGATAACGCCAGCAAAAATTTTCCATCTTGCTGCATGCTTAATTTCATCTAACTTGTTTTATGGCAGTGTACTGAAACACAGAGTGAAGGTCTGTTTAAACCATTTGTCTCTGTTTCTCTTTGCAGAATGCCAACAGATTTGTTTAAACCAAAACAAAATGCATAAACAATCACGTCTTTAAGCTAAATGTACAATCTAAATTCCAGAACTTATTTTTGCAGTATGCTGAAATTTAGTAACTCAAGTTTTGATTTGGGTGTTAAAGACTTCCTTTTCTGTTCTTCTTCTTCTTCTTTTTTTTCCCTCAAGTTATGTTTACTCTTTTATTATCTTTTTGATTCCTTTTCTTCTTATTGTGTTGGTTTTTAAGATTACATTGTGCAAGTATCTAGTTTACTGAAAATAGGGGAATTTCAGATCATTAGTAGATGGTATTTTAAAAGTTTTTTTGGACTATCAGACCTCAAAAGTGATGACAGATTCCTACTATAATTTAAAATGTCGAGGTACCTGTAAAATTCTTGCTACAAGAGTGACTGACATCAAATGATTTCCCACATAGGACTGAATGGTTTGTCTGTGGTTTGCAGGAAAGGATCATTAGCATCATGTTGCGAAATCTTAGACAACCCCCACCCCACCCACCTTAACTACTGAATCAGAAACTGCATTTCTACAAGATTCTTGTTATTATTTATATATGCAGTGCCACCAAAAAGCTCATGTGTGAGACAGTGCAAAAATTTTCAGAGGTGAAATGATCAGATTCTGAAAGGTATAACCTCATCAGTGAATTGATCCACTAATGTGGATTAACTGGATGGTAACTCTAGGCAGGTAAAATGTAACTGGAGGAGATAAAGTCACTTGGGTTGTGCCTTTGGGGTTTATATTTTGTCCTCCTGGAGCAGGCTTCTGCTTCCTGGTCGCCATGTCCTGAACTGCTTTCTGCCACCACACCCTTCCACCATGATGTTCTGCCTCACTTGGGCCCAGAGCTATGGAGCAGACCCTACCGTGGACTGAACCTCTAAAACAGTGAGCCCTGATGTAATTTTCCTCTTCTATGTTGTTCTTGTCAGGCATATTGGTCATAGCAACACAAAACTGACTAAAACAATTCCAAAGGGATCAATATGCACGTGAAAGTAGGAGAAGCATGATCTTCTCATTGAAATGTAAGTGAAGAAAGGAAATATTGAAAAGGAAGGTTTAGGCCTATATAAGGTCTTACTGGTGTGAATGGAAAGAAAAGGGTAGGTGTTGGTTTTGCTTAAGAGGAAGAGTTCATAGAGTCTTGTATTATTTTAACTTAAAATTACCTTAGATATTATATAAAACCAATAATCTTATCTGTACATGGGGGAAATAAAGGCATATTATTTAGTATTTTGGTAAGCAGTTAAAGATATGTGTAAGAATTATAGAAAATGTCTATTTCTTGGGCTGGGGTAGTGGTTCAACGGTAGAGGGCTCACCTAGCACATGGGAGGCCCTGGATTTGATGCTCAGCACCACATAAAAATAAATAAATAAAATAAAGGTATTGTGTCCAACTACAATTAAAAAATAAATATCTAAGAAATGTATATTTCTTTATTGACATTATAATTTGTTCCAGATAAGTTTTAGGTGCTTTACACTAGTCTATGAAATAAAATGGATAAATAAAATTTAAAACATATTAACAAAAACAAGAATGTAATAAAATAGAAGTGAGAAAAATATGTGTAAGACAAATCAATGCCAAATTTGACCTTAGGACTTTTAAGTTTGGAAAAAAAAAAAACAGACAAATTAATGCAAAGATAGAATCAAAACCAATCATTTGCTAATGAAAATTGTTATTCTTTATACAATTGCAGAAAGAAATTTGTCTGCTGTGTAATATACATTTTAAATTATTCTTAAAAAAGACAGGTTGAAATGAGCTCACTGGGATTATAATTTTTCATAATGGCAGTAAGTATCAAACAACACTATCATGTAGAATTACATTTTGGAAAAATAACCCTATTATTGGGCTAGGGAGCTCTGACTAATCAGCTTTTGCTGATTTGACTGCAACCAGTAAATAAATTTTAGTGATGGAATGTTTCAGAAAATATTTTTTCTGAATATTGTTTTGGTATTAGTATTTGGGTTATCTCAAGTACAGCTAGTGCATATAAAAATTTTGTTTGTATACTTGTTTATTGAATTTCTGAAGGTCTAAGAGAAGGATAATATTTCCTTATAAAAATTCTTGCTACACACAAAAAGCAGAATAAAACATGAGATAATTACTCTCTTTAGCTATCCATATTTATTCCTACTGTAGTATGATTTTAAGATCATATGATGTACCTGTAGTGTCAAAATCAGCACTAACAATAATAAGTAAGTCTCATTTTTATAAATTTATATAAAAATTGATAAAACAGTTATATGATAGTAAATGTAGCTGAGAGTTAAAATAAAATATATATTTTCAACTTTGCAGTAATATGAGAAAGATAAAATTAAAAACTAAAGGAAGAAATTGTCTCTTTCGTTTATAAAACTAACTTTGATTTCTTGTTCATAAGAACTGCTCATTGCTGAAGTTCTACTGGTCTCAGCTAGGAACATGTATCTTTTTTAAAAAACAGTTTTTAGTTGGAGATGTACACAATACTTTTAATTTTATTTACTTATTTTTATATGATGCTGAGGATGAAACCCAGGGCCTCACACATGCTGGGCAAGTGCTTTGCCACTGAGCTACAATCCCAGTTCCAGAACATGTGTCTTTTTAGCTGAGACAGAATAACTAGTCTCTCAGTTATGCTGTGCTGATGAGAAGGGAGGAGGAAAACAGATAGAGAACAACAGTTATATCTAATGCTTCTGCAATGCTTTTCTATGCTCATCTCATTGGCCTAAGGGCTAATAGGGCCAAGCTTAATGTCAACGAGACAGGCACTCATACCTCTTATAGCCTGAATTGCCATACCATCTAGCAATCCCACTACTAGGTACATATCCAAAGAAAATGATATCAATATGTTGAAGGAACATCCGCACTTCCATGTTGTTTACAGTACTATTTACAGTTGCCAGAATATGAAATCAACCTACGTGTGCAATAACAAATGAATGCTTAAAGAAAATTTGGTCCACATACTCCAGTGGAATACTCTTCAGTTATTAAAAAAGAATAACATTCTGTCATTTATAACAACATGAATGGAACTGGAGACCAATATGTCAAGTGAAATAAGCCAGATATGGAAAGGCAAGCTCTGCAATTCTCATTCATATATGGAATATTAAAAATTTGCTCCATGAAAGTTGAAAGGGAAATGGAGATTATCAGAGACTAAAGAATGAAAGAGGCAAAGAGGAAGGTGAAAGGTTGATCAGTGAGTAAAGTTACAAGGTTATGGTTAGGTACAGGAAAGCTCTGATGCAGAAATTCACACTTGGGTTCTTATAGATATTTATGTATTAAATACCTTAAAACACTTAAAAAAAAGATAGTGAATATTTTCACCATGAATAAATGATAGATTGAGGAGATAGAATGTGTAACCTGATTTAAACATTATATAATAGAAACATATATCAAAACATTGCCTGTATCCCATCATTATGCACAAATTTATGTTTCTTCAGGACAAAACAAAAAAGTAAACTATAGGCCAATATACCTGATTATCATAGATATGAAATTCCTCAACACAATGCTAGACAACTAAATCCCAAGCACATAAAAAATGCTACTTACTATGATCAAGTGCAATTCACTCCAGGGATTTAATGATAATTCAGCATATGCACATCAATAAACATGGTATGCCACATTAACAGAATAAAGAATAAAAACTGCATGATAATTTCAATAGATGTAGAAAAGGTATTTAACAAAATTCAATATTGATTCATGATAAAATCTTTGAAAAAAAAATTATAGAAGAACTGCTCCCCATTGGACAAGGTGGTACTTGTCTATAATCCTAGCAGCTTGGGAGGCTGAAGCAGGAGGAATTTTAAGCCAGACTCAGCAAATTAGCCAGACCTTATCTAAAAATTAAAATTAACAAAAAATGGCTGGAGATGTGGCAGTGGTTGAGTACCTCTGGGTTCAATCTCTGGTAAAAAGGAAAAAAAAGAAGAAAAGAAGAAGAAGTGTACTTCATCATAATAAAAGCCATGTGTATAAGTCAACAACTAATATTATACTGAAAGGGGAAAAGTTGAAGATCTAAGATCTGGAACAAAACAAGAAAATGCACTTTCACCACTTTAACTCAATGTGGTGCTAAAATCCTAGCCAGAGCAATCAGGTAAGATAAAGAAATAAAGAACATCCAAATTGGAAAATAAAAATTCAAATTGTCACTGTTTGCAGATAAATAATATGACCATATGTATATAAATCCCCAAAACTTCACCAAAGATCTATTAGGATTCAGCAAAGTGGTAGGATATAAACTCAACACAAAAATTAGTAGTGTTGTTCTTTGCCCAAAGCAAAAATCAAGGAAGCAATTTCATTTATGCAGTTACAAAACAATACCTAGAGATAAATTTAACCAAATAAGTGAAAGGTCTTTAGAATAAAAACTATAAAACATTGGGTAAAAACATTGAACAGGACATACATAAATGGAAAGAAACCCTGTGTTTATACATTGGAAGAAATGATATTGTTAAAATAACAATACTAACCAAAAGCAATCTACAGATTTAATACAATCCTTATTCAAATACAGTTGACATTCTTCAAAAAACTAGATAAAACAATCTAAAATTATATGGAACCAAAAAAAAATTTTTTAAAATAAAGCTCAGAATAGTCAAAGCTGTCTTGAGCAGAAGAGAACAAAGCAGGAGGTATTTACAAACTTCAAAGGATACTACAAAGCTGAAGGAATCAAAACATGGTATTGATATATTACAGGCACACAGACTAATGGAAAGAATAGAGAGCTTTACCTACATATACCTACAGCCTATTGAATTTTGAGAAAGGTCCTATGAACTGTATGGGAGAAAGGACAATTATTTTTGATAAATATCACTGAGAAACTTGGATATCCACTTACAGAAGAATGGAACTATACTCGTCTCTCACCAGTTATAAAAATCAACTCAAAATTAATCAAAGACTTAAATACATTACTTGAAACTATAAAAAAGCTAAAGAAAGCATAGGGACATACTTCAAGACATTAGTATAGGTAATTATTTTTTTAACCTCAAAAGCACAGAAAACAAAAAGCAAAATAAACAAATGGGGTTACATTAAACAAAATGAAGGAACAATCTGCAAAATAGGGGAGAACATTTGAAAAATGTGTATCTGATAAGTGATTAATATTTAGAATATATGAAGAATATATGAAAACCTCAAAAGCAACAATGCATTTAACCCAATTTATAAATGGGCTATTAAGCCAAGTAGACATTTCCAAAAGAAGATATACAAATGGTCAACAGCTATAGGAAAAATGCTCAATGTCACTTATCATTAAGGAAATGCAAATCAAAAACACAATGAAATATTACCTCACTCCAGTAAGAATGGCTATCTCAAATTACTAATAATGTGCTGGCAAGATTGTAGAGAAAAGGGAACACTCACACATATTTGGTGGGAATGTAACTCTGAAAAGTGTTAAAGGAAAACAGTATCGAGGTTCCCGGAAAAAAAAAAAAAAAAATCAAGTACCATCTGATTCAGCTATCCCCCTCCAGAGTCTGTATCCAAAGGAAATGAAATAAGTATGGTGAAGAGACATCTACTCCACTGTTTCTTGCTGTGCTTCTAACAATAACCAAAAAGTGAAACAACAGAAGTGTCCATCAAATAATGAATGGATACAGAAAATGTGGAATATCATTCCTCCATAAAAAGAATGAAATCCTGCCATGTGCAACAACATGGATGAGACTGGAGGTCATCTTGTAAGTGAAATAAGCCAGGCACAGAAACACAAGTCCCACCTGATCTCACTCATTGGAATCTAAAAAGTCTGATTCTTAATAAATTGAGAGCAGAATGTTCGTTGCCCAAGGCAGGCAAGAAAATAATCCATGACTCTGCATGTTTGTATGTACGTCTGTGTATGTGTGTTTATACAGAGAGGGGAAGGGAGGCAGGAGTCATGGATTATATTAAATGTATATATAGAGAGATATATAATGCAATATGTCAAAACACTCAAAAAGAAAAATTAGAACTGATACTGAGGGCATCATTGCAATTTCCTTATATTTACACAAATATCATTTATTTCTCAGTGTTCTTAGACAGATGTAAAAAGATCTGTTGCCATGCATATTAAAATTATTAAAGCTTAATTTTTTATTTCAATTAAATACAATAAGTAGGTGTTCTAAATTTACTATTTTTTATTATGGTTTTCTAGATTGCAAACACCCATGTGGAAGATTAGAAATTTTAGTACCAATGTAAGTTGTTGTGAAAAGAAAACAAGAAAATTAATGAACAGTTGGAAAATTAACAGGAGAGAACTTCATTGCATAACCCTGGATAAGCAATCTAATTTAGTTTGACCCAGCCTCTTTTTGCACAAAAATTGAGGTAGATGTGGATTTCTACACACCTATGTTACTTATCAGGTAAATCAATATTTTATTCCAGTTAAGTTGTTAAAACAAAATGCTATAAACTTGAAAGTTTATAAACAACGTAAGTATGTTTCTTGTAGTTGTGAAGGCTTGGCCATTGGTTCACATACAGTGCCTTCTAGCTGAGTCCTCACATGAACAACGGGGTCAAAGAGCTCCCTTTATAACTCCCTTTATAAAATGTGCTTTATAAGGATACTAGTCCTGTGGGTGAACTAATCCCCCCCCAGAGAGCTCCACTGCCAATTTCCCTCATTTGAGATTAGTGTTTGAGCGTATAGAGCTTATATAGTTAAGGGATGTGGGGACACAAATATCAGATAATGATAGTCAGCAACTGTTAAAAACTCAAATTATTCTGTCAACTAGCTCAACGACTTTTATTTCCAAAACTATTCTATTTTTTAGCAACATATAAAACACAACCTTTGCAAAGTGTACAGTTCAGTGATTTTTTTTTTTTTTGGCATATTCTCAAAAAATGTGCAACTACCACCACTCTGCATTTCTAGAAGACTTTTATCTCTTTATAATGAAATCCCTTGTTTATCTGCAGTTGCTATAAATTCTCTTTTCCTTGGCTCTAGTTTGCCTCTATTTCTACATTCTAGATATGATGTTAGTGAGATTATATGATTTTTTTTGTATCTAGCTTCTTTCATGAAACTTAATATTTTCAAGGTTCATTTATATGCACGTGTTATTACTGTATTCCTTTCCTGATAAATAATATTCATTTTATGGATATATCCTATTTTGTCTTTTCATTAGTTCATGGACATTTGGAATTTTTCCTTTTGGGGGGTATTATCAGTAATGTTCATATAAACATTTGTGTATAAGTTATTTTGTGAAAAATGCTTTTATATCTCTTGTATATTTATATCTAGGAGCACACATGCTGGATTAAATGTTAAATGAATGTATAACTCTTTGAAGAACTGTCAAATACTGTCCCAGAATGATGGAAACATTTTACCTTCTCAACAACTATTTACAAGTGTAGCAATTAACTGGAATTCTTGCCCAACTTGGTTAATGCTCAACTTTGTTTTAAGCAATCCTAATCATTGTGGCTTTGACATGCATTTATAGTCACTAATGATGTTGAGCATTTTTTCATTAGCTTATCAGACATTTATGTAATTTCTTTGGAGAAATTTCTATTCAGATTCTGTGCCAAAGTTTTAAAAACTTTTTTTTTGTGTGTGTGCTGTGGATCAAACCCAAGTCCTTATACACCATAAGTAAGTGTTCTACCACTGAAGCAAATATACCCCTATCCCTACACCAAGTTCCTGTGTTCAGTTGTATATTTTTTAAATATATTCTGAATACAAGTCAATTATAAGTTTCAGATATTTTATCCTATTCTGTAGGTTATGATTTTGCTTTCTTGGAGGTATCCTTTAAAGCACAAAGTTTTAATTTTGGTATTTTGGTGTGGTTCATTGATCATTTTTTTTTTTTTTACTTTTCTTTTGCAGTTGTTGTCATATCCAAGAAATAATCACCAAATTCAACATATTAAAGACTCACTCCTGTGCTTTCTTCTAATAGTTTTATTGTTTTAGATCCTGTATATGGGTCCCTGGTCCGTTTTGAGTTTTATTGTGCATGTGATACTGAGTATGCATTCTCATTTTATTGCATGTGGATATTCAGTTGTCCCAGAGTCATTTGTAGAAGACTTTTCTATCCTCCATTGATGATCTCAACTCTCTAAAATCAATAACCATCAAAGAAGGTTTATTTTTGTAATCTCCATTCTATTTTATATATCCCATGAATCCTCTTTGTTATTTTCTAAGGTATTTTTTTGTTGTTATTTTGGGTTAGTCATATTTTTTAATAAAATTTTTATTCATATAGAAAATTTATTCAAAAACAAAGGCAGCTGGAATTTTCAGTAGAGCTTGTGTTGATTCTCTAGATCAATGTGGGAGGTATTGCCATTTTAATAATATTGTCTTCGAGTCCATGGATATTATTCCTTTTTCAGAGGGGAGGTACCAGGGATTGACCCAGTGAAATTAGCACTGAGCCCAGTCTATTTTTTATTTTATTCTATTTTATTTTATTGAGACAGGGTCTTGCTAAGTTGTTTAGGGCCTTACTAAACTGCTGAGGCTGGCTTTTATCTTGAGATCTTCCTGCCTCAGCCTTCCTAGCCAATGGGATTACAGGTATGAGTCACCACACCAAGCTCCTTCTATTTTTTTGATCTTTAAAAAATAGTAAAATTATCAAAATCAAATATTTCTTCCTATATTGATTTAGATAATCTAAAATTGCATTAAAAAGTTTTAGCAATCATACTATGAAACTTCCTTGTGGGTTATCACTAAAGCTTTATATATTTAAAATAGATCAAATTAGGAAAATAACTTTCAAACCATGGTTGTTATATTTTTCTTTAATAACAATAGGAAAATAAAACAAATTCAAATGTTCTCATAGTTAAATGAATAATCTTAGTTTAGAGTTGTTGAGGAGCACCCCAACATAATACTGGAGAAATGTTACAACATAACATAGTGCTTAAGATCAACTTGATTGTATTTTTAAATTAAGAGAGTTATGTGTCAGTCAATTACATATTTGATAATTCAAACAAATATTTTAATTACATTTTACAGAATTTGGGACTTCCAAATTTAGTCTAGATGTGCTTATCTGCAAATAACTTTTGACTTACTATACTCATTTTAGTAATTAAGGAAAGTATGACTCAACTGATTTAAATTAATCTGCTGTTGAAAAGAGGAAAAAGAGAAACCAACAATAGAGTTATCTATTATCTGAAAAGTTATAGCTATTTTGCAACACTATCTTGTCTTGGTAAATATCAAAGTTTATAGTTAGTGTTGCCAGGTTTACCAAATCCATCACTCCCTCCTTGTCCATGATTTTGCCTTCTGTGGTTCCAGTTGGCTGTAGTCAACTTCAGTCCAAAATTATTAAGCAGAAAATTCCAGACATAACTCCACACAAACTTTTAAATTACATGACATTCTTGGTAACATTAGGAAGTCTCATACTATTCTGCTCCAGTGAATCCATGGTTTTCAGGCTACCCACCAGTTTGTCAGTTCCATCTCCAGTATCACATTGTCACAATATTGCAGTACTTATATTTAAGCAACCCTTATTTTTCTTAATAATGGCCCCAAAGCCCAATTCAGTGATACTACCAGTTTGGATATGTCAGAGAAAAACAATAAAGTGCTTCCTTTAAGTGAAAAAGTAAAAGTTTTCAACCTTATAGGAATGGAAAAACGTGTATTGAATGTTGCGAAAATTTAATATAAATTAAAATTTAATATAATTTAATATAATAATAACAATCATTATTGTTAATCTCATATTGTGCTTAACTTATAAGTTAAATGTTGTTATAGCTATCTATAGGGAAAAATCACTATATATATGTATATGTATGTATAAATATACACACACACATCATGTATACATATACATATGATGTGTGTGTGTGTATGTATGTTTTGTTATAATGGATGGCTTCAAGCATACACTGAGAGTCTTGGAATGTGTGCCCCATACATAAGGGGGGTACAACTGTATACATATATGAAATCCAGTCAAATTTGACATTCAGATAAACATGGAATGAATGTTAGTATAAGACTGTTCTAAATATTTTGTGGGACATACATGAGAAAGAATTCATCATATATCTGAAATTTAAATATAGCTTTCTTTACAAGCAGTTTGTATAGAATGTATTCTAATATTGATTGTAGTGACTAGATAATAGATTTTTGAATTCAGTTGTGGATTTAAGATTTTTCTTAATAAAATACACCAAATTTTATTTATTAATTTCAAGTCACATGAAAAGTTTGTGAACAGTAGGCTGAGATCTTATCTGCATAGTTCCCTTGGGAAAGTATTCTGCCAGAAAACTACAAAATCTTTTTCAATAAAAAGATTTCTTTTATTGCTTTATGTAACACCAAATGAAATAAGGCACTTCAAAGAAAACAGTTTGACACATACTTTCTTAGTTAATTTGTTCAATCTTTATTATTTTACTTTATCTTTACATAATTGAGAGGTATATAATTTTTTCCTGATTAAATACAGATGAGGAAATAGAACATCATATAAAATTATTTCTTAAGGGTTTACAGTTAGTAATACTACAGTTAAATGCTAATATATTTTATCCTAAATCCAGTCGTCTTCCCCTACCTACTTTGTATGTTTTAAAATGTTTGTAAGTGGTTTCCAAAGTTAGAAAATATTATCATTTATTTCACTTTATGCATGCATTTGTGCACTTTATTATGTCATAAATATAGTGATTAGCTTAATATCAGAGATATTTATTATTGCTAATTGCAGAAAAATCTTATGCATTTTTTACAATTTACAGATAATGATTCATTTAATTTTATTATGTGAGAACAGTGAAAATGAAGTTGCCTTGATTATTATATTAAAACCGTTAGAGACATTTTAAAGGTAAATGTTCATTAATCTTCCCATATGCAGTTATTCTTTGACCTAAAAATTCACTAAATGATGTCATATCACTAATTAAAGATAGACCTTCATTTTATATTTTTATACTTTGAAATTCTGATGCTTTGCAATATTGCTCCAACAAAAGAGAAATTATATTTAGGATATTTTATATATTCCTAGCTCTTTCGTATACAACAAAGTGAAATATAAGCACACATTGTCATTTTCTGAATGCAGGTTAAGTTTCACTGAAATGACACAAACTGCTTTTCTAGTGTAATTCCTCTGAGGTGTTTGAATCAACCAAAATATCAATAAATCATAAATGGAATTTTGCTTTAGGCTGAATCCAGTTTAATCATATTTCTGCCTGAAAAATTCTTGCTTATAAAAGATTCAGGGTTATATACTACACATATATTACTAGAGAACATCACCTACTAAACTTTAGAAGTATATAAAACATTCTTAAAGTGCCAAAGTAGAAAACAAAAGCTTCCATTATCTCTTTAAGAAATTGTGTCGGGCATGGTGAGGCACACATGTAATTCCAGCAACTCTGGAGGCTGAGGCAGGAGGATGGTACATTCTAGGCCAGCCTCAGCAATTTATTGAGACCCTGTCTCAAACTTTTAAAAGAAAGATGAGGAAGGTTGGGGATATATCTTAGTGGTAAATCCCCAGGATACAATCCCCAATATAAACAAAAAAAAAAAAAAAAAAAGGAAGGAAGGAAGGAAGGAAGGAAGGAAGGAAGGTGGGAGGGAGGGAGAGAGGGGAAGGTAGTTAATATGGATAATGTATTATATATAGAAAAACTACAATAATCTATGAAAATATAAGCTCCTAGTAATTTATACACTGTAGTTCCAATATGTACTCTCTTTTTCTGTTAAACCTAACAGTCTCAGTCCCAGATTAGCTGAAAGCAAAGCTGTAATGTGTTTGAAATTCACCTTTACAGGTTTCAGCTTCCTTCTCTTGTACTCTTCTCTCAGAGTAGCTGATCTTCATTCTGCTCAAAGGGAAACTATTTACAAACTATGTTTGGTCTTTATTCACAATCATGTGCTGTTCCTTATAGAATTATTTATAATTTGAAATCTGAGTTTTCATTTATCTAACATAAATTGAGGGTTATTTGTTTGCAAGTCACTGATGCCAATTTGAGAACCTAAAACTCCCTCAGGGGCTCACAATTTATTGCCTAGATAGAAATAAAGAAAAACAGGAAAGGGATGTTTATGTCTCTTAAAAGTTCATGTATTAAAATCTTGGTCCCAGAGTGGACTATAGAGAGGTGCTATAAATATTAGGAGGAGCCTTATGAGAGGCCCTGCAGTCATCAGTGCTGTGCCCCAAAAGGGGATTCTGGGAACCTGGCTCATCCTTTCTCTGATTGTTGGATAAAGATGTGAGCATTCACTCTGATATCCACTCCTTCCGTGATGTGCTGCCCTCTCCTAAACCAAGGGGTCACCCAATTTTGAACTTGGTCCTCAAAGCACCTCTCTTTACTTCATAAGTGGCCAGGGTCATACGTTCTGTTACGTTATGAAGGCAAAATTTCTTAATATAATGATGTCTAAGAGCGAAACAAATAAAACAATGGGTTAAAATTCAAAGAGAGAACATGAAAATAGCTATATAAATACAAGTATTACTGATATTAATAGAGATCACAACTCAAAGATATAACATTAATCAATATGATAAGATATAAGCATCCAAAATGTTTAGTTCTATAAAACAACATGAAACCAATTGGCAAATGGACAGAAGACATGTACAAGTACTTTACACAAACAGGAAGACAAATGGTAATTTAAATGAAAAGACATTCAAAATCATTAGTGCTTGTGAAACTATATAGAAGACCACAATGCAGAATGACTTTATACCCGTGAAATTAACAAAAATTGTCAAGCTTTATATTGTCAAGTATGGAGAAAAGTATAACAATAGAAACCCTTATATAGTTATTGTGAAAATATAACCTTGTTCAACTTTGTTGACAAATATTTTGATATAATATTCTAAAACTAAAAATGTGCGTAATTTATGGCTTACCAGCTCCATTCCTAGGTTTATCCTGTTGACCGACTCTTGGTAACTTGCATCTCCATGAACACAATATTCATAGCTACATTGTACATAATATGCAAACATGAGCAACTATAAACAACCTAAATATTCTTTGACATATATTCCATGGATAAGATGTGTGATACATGAACTATTATATGAAAGTGAAAATATATAAATTACAGGTATATAAATTGTGTTAGTTAGCTTTCTTTTGCTGTGACAAAAATACCTGGAAAAAATCAGATTAAAACGAGCAAGGATTTATTCTGGTTCATGATTTTAGTGATTTTAGTCCATGGTCGCTTAGCCCTATCTGTTGCCTTTGGGTCTGTGGCAAGATAAAAGATACTGGCAAAAACACTTGACAGAAGAAACTGCTTACCTCATGGTGGCTGGGAAGCAGACAGGGGGAGGAGTCAAGGTCTCAATATTTCCTTTTAGGAGTACAAACTCAGTGACCTCACGACTTTCTACAGGCTCCACCTCTTAAAGGTTCTACCAGCTTCCAATAGCAACATCAGCTGGGGAAACAAGCCTTTAAGGTAAGAGGCTTTAAGGGACTTTTAAGATCCAAACCATGATATAGATATAAATAAAAACATTAGCAGAAGAACATATAAAAGGTAATACTCTTATGTAGAAAGCCTTAAAAATTCTTTTAGACATATGTACATATGTAATAATAATACAAATAAACACAACTCAGTGTATGAAAATGGCAAAATCCTGAATAGGCATTCATCAGAAGGCAAGGGGGTTTGTTAAGGAATGATTCAACAAGAACATTAAATATATTAAGTCAACAGGCACTTCTCCTATCACTGTGTGTTTCAGAATTTGTGTGTGTGAGTGTGTATGTATATGTGTATGCATGTCTGTGTATGTATAATTTTTTACAAGACACCCAAAATACTGAAAGATGAGCATATATGGATTGGGAGAGTATTGTCAGTGTTAAAAATGTATTCCTTAAGAGAAATGAATTCGAAGTATAACAATTGAAAATGAAGTAGCAATTACAGTGTTACTATTTGCAATAGACATGATTATATATCTGGCATAACCACAAAATGCAAGAAAAGGAACTAAAAATTAATAAAACTGTAATAGAATTCAGTAAGTTACAGAAGTACAAAATTAATACATGTAAATCAACACTGTTCATATTTCAAAACAGCCATTTAGAAAATGTTTTAATGAAAGGAATAATATCATTTAAAGTAGTAATAAAAAAGATGACATTCCTAGGAATAAACTTGAGAAGAAACTTGAATTACATGAGAAAAATTAAAACACTACTGAAAGTACTAAGTACGTTTTTAATAAATGAAAAGAATTATTGTGCTCTTAGATAAGTGGAGTCAATATTAAAAAGTCAATACCTCAAAATAAATGAGATCTGAAGAAAAAGTTATTTTTTTAACTGTGCAAGTTGATTGTTATCATTTATATTGAAAAAATAAATAAGAAAAGCCCCCCAAATTTCATTATTAATAACTTAATATTTATTAAAAAAAAATATATATATATATATATATATATATATATATATATATATATATATATATATATATTTTAAGCCTGTTGTGTTGGCACCTGTAATCCTAATGGCTTGGGAGGCTGAGGCAAGATGATCTCGAGTTCAAAGCCAACCTCAGCAATTTACCAAGACCCTAAGCAACTCAGTGAGACCCTGTCTCAAGAGAAAATATAAAAAAAGGACTGATGATGTGGCTCAATGGTTTAGCACTCCTTGATTCAATTGCCTGTTCCAAACAAACAAATAAATATTTTCTAAATGATTTCTTATTTATCTTAAGTCAGTTTCCCTGGAAATCTAACTCTGGGGTGGGAATTTGTGTGCCAGTATTTTTATTAGAGAGTGCATTAGAATAAACACAGGAGAAGGAGGGAATGAAAAGAGATGTGCAAAAGAAGAAGTTGAAATTAGATGGAGCCAGTCTCACAGATTTCCCTTCAGAAAGATTCTACCTTGTGGCAATGAGGGGACGACTTTAAACCCTAGCATCAAACAGTTATTCAATGTGACCTTGGAAAGAAAATGCTCTTTGACTAAAAGCAATTTTCACTCACATTCCCAGGATAGGTGTTGGAGTTCTGGGTGTTATAATTTCCTTCTGATTTGGTTTTGAGGTCTCTTTCTCTGTCAGGAGAGTGGCAGTAAACTGGTCTACTACTCTGATGGGGCTCTAGGGTAGGTAGTTGTACAAGTTCACAGTGTGCCCTTCTTGGGATGAACCTGATGGAAGTTTTCATGCAGAGTGCTGACCCATTTCCAAGTGTCCCTCTCACAGGAGACTTATTTTATTAATAGGTGCCCCTGTGGCTCTTGTCTGACTTTTGTCCAGTTTATTTCCATGAAGATAGGCATTTTCTCTGATCACCATGGTCAGGAAAGAACTTAGGTTTGGGTGTATCGCTCAGGTTGGACACAGAGGAGGCCACTTAACAAAATACATGAAATAACAGTCCTAGATTCCAGAGAAGAGCAACATGTCTTGTAGGGCTGGTGGGAAGTTTGTTATTTTCCAGGAAAGGAATGCTAAACCAGCAGGTGAGAAGCCAGAGACAAAGACAGCAAAGGACCTGTGAACTCAGTTCTTTGGGTCTCCAGCGTATTACCTAGGTGGCTTCCCGTGGAAGAGTTTTGCTGTTATTGTTGGTTTTCATGGTACTGGAGATTGAACCAGGGCCTCTTACATACTAGGCAAGCCCTCTACCACTGAGTCTTTTATTTTGAGGCATGATTTCACCAATTTGCCCAGGTTACCTCAAACTTGCAGTCCTCTTGCCTGAGACTCCTGTATATCTAGGATTAAAGACATGAACCAACAAGCCTGGCCCTAGGAGGAATTGTATTGGATGCATTTAGAATAAGCATGCACAAGTTCTCAGAATAATTGTTGAAGAGGTGGCCACCATGTCATAAATAAGCAGTACAGGGAGGTGTTGGGGCTGGCAGTTTTGGATAAAGTAGATTGTCTTTAGCCATTGTACAGAGCTGGTAGTCCCCAAGAGATAGTTACATAAAGTAAATACTGGATCAGTCACAGTGAGGGACTGGAAAGACATGGAGAACTGTTGACTGGGTCAAGGGTGACTAAACCCTGCTTCTAGTTTAGGAAGTTAAAGTTCTAGAATTCACCATACTGGGAAGCACAAATGTCACCTACCACTAGCCTACAATAGATCCACTTTGCTCACTGATTTCTACTTAAATCATATAAAGTGTTCTGGAACGTACTACCTTTCTGTACCATTTGAAAGAAAAGTTGCAAACATGATACCCAATTATTCTTAAGTGGTTTGTGTATATTTCCTAGGGACAGAGGCATTGTCTTACATAAGCACAATATAATTATCAAAATCAGATAATAAATCATAACATATTTGATGTTTCTCCTTCATATATCATATATTTCTCTTTTTTTGTAGTCTACAGTCCCCAAAATCCAAAAAAATTGTTTTTGCCAAGGTAACCAGCACTTGAATAACTTTAACTATTGACAATTGAATTAATTCTCCATTCTTTTATTTTACCTCTTGGGAGCAGTTGTGCAATATGTCTCTCTTTATTATTATTAATATATTATTTATTATACTCATCACCATATTTTACTTAGGCCAAGCCTGCCACACTTTTTTGGTTTGGCCATTACTTATCTAGTAAACATTTCTCACTGTGCCATTGCTCCTTGTCTTCCCATCTCTAACAGTTTGAGAGTTCAGGGATCCATCATGAACTTTCTCTTTCCTCTATCTACACCCACCCACTTCTGGGCAACTTCATACTGCCCAATGGATTTAAATAAATTGATGGCCACCTGATTATTACTTCTAGTCATGACCTCTCCTGTGATTTCCAGACTAACATGTCTAACCCTGCTTACCTTACATCTTCTTTCTGATGTTTAATAAACATTTTATATTTAATATGTAAAACAGACTCTTACTTCCTCCTTCACCTCTTCAAACCCATTCCTGCATAGGGATTTTCCACAAAAGGAATTCTGTTGTCTCTACCCTACATGTTCAGGCAAAAATTGCTAGGATTCATCTTTTACTCTTCTATTTGTGTCTGGCTTTCAACCAATCATTCTGGAAATATTGTATGCTCTATCCATGAAGCTAGAGTTAAAATTTAATTAATTTTACTTCTTCCATCTCTTATTTTTTCTAATCAAAAGGATCTTCCCTGGACTGCAGTAATACTGTTTTGCCTAGACTCTCTGCTTCTACTGTTGGGCCTCCCTTTCTCCCTATAATTTATTCTCTAATATCAAGTAAGTAAGATATTTTAAACAGCAAATGCATCAGGAGTTACTTTCAGTTTTCTAATGAACTCTCTAAAGGTCACATTGGGAATAAAACTAAACTCTGTAACACATCCAAAGGGACCTATGTCATCCACCATTTGCCAAAGCCTTTAACTTGATTTTCTAAGGATCTCTACTTAATCTCCTCACTCCTGTCTATCCACACTGGTCTTTTCATCATACATTGATTATATCAAACATGTCTTGCTTTAAAGTATGTGTTTCTGCCAACTATTTGTCCCCAGAATGTAGTATGCAGAGTCACATAGCTTATACACTACAGCATATAGGATTTTACCTCTTCAAAGAAGTCTCATTAGACCAACTTTTCTCCCATCATGCCTCTATTGAAAATTAAAAATATCTGTCCCCATTACTATTTTCTATCTCTTACCACCACCATCCACCATCTCTATTTTATTATCTGATTTCATTCCTCTTGAATGGCATTATATTCTATATTGGCATGTTACTATATATTTATTTAATGGCACTATATTATATATGTACTTGATAGGGCTATCTTCTTTATAGTGTAAACTCCATAAAATTAGAAACTTGTCTGTTCTGATAACTGCTGCTATCTTAATGCCTAGAAAATAATAACAAATGACATAAATATTTCCCCTCTTATTACAGCATCTATCCCAAAGTAGATGTTTGTGTTCATTGGTTACAGTTTATCTCCCAGTCTGTGTCCTAAACTTCCAACCGCAGTTTATCAATATTAATCTATTAAAACATCTCATTTGCATAAAAAAGAAAAGGAGCTTTCAATTGCTACTAGTTATTTAGATGAAAGAAGTTTTGGAGTTCAATTTTGTTATATGTAATAAATTTTCAAGTATATATATGCTTTGATATGAAACTCCATATCTAGTTATATGCTTTAGAGAACATATAAGGAATAATGTGCAGAGATGTTCATAGTAGCATTATTTTAATGGAGATAAACAAGATATAAGTGAGAGTACCAAATAAAAATGGCTAATTACAACTTGATGTATTTGTATATTTATATTCAGCAGTTTTAATCCATGAAATGGATTTAATCCATAGAGATATAGAAAGTGAAATGTTGAGTGAAAACAAATATTGCAACTTAATTTTTAAAAATTAATTTAAGGAAGCGGAGGCCAGAGAATGGAAGCGGCGGCGGCGACGCGGCGGCGGGCCATAGGGCTGCGGCCTGGCTAGGCCGCCGCAGCGATGTCGGGCTACGCGCGCAGCCCGGGTGCGCCCCCGCTGTCCCGGGCCCGGAGCCTCGTCGTTCCCGACGATGACAAACTGGAAGACCTTGAAGAGGCAAATCCATTCTCCTTTAAAGAGTTTCTGAAAACCAAGAACCTTGGTCTGATGAAAGATGATACGACCAATAGCAGAATTTACCCAAAGGAAGCCTCAAGGCACTCATTGGGACTGGACCACAGCTCTCCCACCCCCCAGACTGTGGGGTATGGCCTGGAATATCAGCAGCCATTTTTTGAAGACCCCACAGGGGCTGGCGACATCGTGGGTGAGGAGGAGGAAGATGAAGACAGTGGGTGGAATGGGGCCTATTTACCATCTGCTGTGGAAAAGACTCACTCCTCCAGGGCCACGGCCAGCACATCACCCTGTGGCACGTACCTTTCCTTTTTTTCCACCCCATCGGAGCTGGCAGGGCCCGAGTCTCTGCCCCCCTGGACACTGAGTGACACAGATTCACGCATCTCTCTGGCATCTCCAGCAGGGAGTCCTAGTGCAGAGTTTACAACTCACGGGGAGTCTCTGGGAGACAGACACCTGCGGACGCTGCAGATAAGTTATGAAGCACTGAAAGATGGAAATTCTAAGCTAAGAAGAAAGCTGAATGAGGTTCAGAGCTTCTCTGAAACTCAAACAGAAATGGTAAGGACGCTTGAGCGGAAGCTAGAAGCAAAGATGATCAAAGAGGAGAGTGACTACCATGACCTGGAGTCAGTGGTCCAGCAGGTGGAGAAGAACCTGGAGCTGATGACGAAACGGGCTGTAAAGGCAGAAAATCACGTCATAAAGCTGAAACAGGAAATAAACTTGCTCCAGGCACAGGTCTCCAACTTCAAGCGCGAGAACGAAGCCCTGAGGTCAGGCCAGGGTGCCAGCCTGACGGTGGTAAAGCAAAACACTGACGTGGCCTTACAGAATCTCCGTGTTGTCATGAACAGTGCACATGCCTCCATAAAGCAGCTGGTTTCTGGAGCTGAAACATTGAATTTTGTTGCTGAAATCCTTAAATCTATAGACAGAATTTCCGAAATTAAAGATGAGGAGGAGAAGTCTTAAGGACCTCTGGATGCTTCCAGCTCCCAGCTCCGTGTGCCTTGATCAGCAGTGCTTCATCTGAATGTGCAATTGTGCCCCAAACTATACAGTCTTCACTCGGAATATTTATCATGAGATACTAATTTCATGACCTAAAACAGTGTTATTGTCCACGTGCAATAAGAGCAGCTCTTGTCCGTGAGTTGCTTTTGTGGTTTATGTGCAGTCCTTCTTGGTGAAATTTTCATTGTTTTGTAGATTCAGTAACCTGTTGGAAGAAATTTTTATAAAATCCAGTGAGTTTTTAAATTACTAAATATGAAAACAAAAGTTCTGTAATAAGTAATAAGTGCTCTTCCATTTTCATCCCAGAACATGGATAAGTTCAGTTGATTATCTTGATTACGTAAGTAGAAAGAACACTAAGAATCACTCAGGAATGAGCAGCTTGAACAGGGACATGTGCCTTTTTGCTGTCACTCAGCGCCTATCAGCCTTTCTAGGGTGGTTTCTGTGGTCAGTGGCCCAAGTACAGAGGCACCACTTGGTGGACGCTGCTATTCCTCCTACTGGGACACAAGGTTGCAGACATTCCACACTGTGAAGGTGTCTAAACTTGGGCTTTGAGCCTTCAGCTTTGAAAAGCTATTTTGGCTGGTGATTTTGATACACATTTCAAGTGTGTTTTGTACAGTGAAGCTTAGAGTTCGGTAGTCTAAAGTGTGTGCAGAGCCTCATTGGGTAGGCATGAGGTCTTTGGGCTCCTCATATCTGCTTTACTGTTTGGGAGGGCACAACAGGCACCCTGTGCCTTTTGGGCTGTTTTCCTGGAGATGCTATTTTTTACCTTCCTTTTCCCCTCTTGTTCAAACCTACAGGTTTCCTGTTTAAATAAATTCTGAAGTTCATATAAAAAAATTAATTTAAGATACTTAATATCATATTTGGGGTATATACATATACATGAGATATGTGTGTTTTAAAATATAAAGACACAAATCAGATATTCTTATGGTCTAACCACTGAGCTTAGAAAAATGGCAAAACCTATAGTCTCTTTCTTTCTGCTTTGTTCTGTCACACTCTCTCTCTGCCTGTGTCATTATCTCAACAGCAATAACAGCAATTCATGAATCAATATCCAACTTCTTGGTCATTTTTGAAATTTACTTACCTAGAACTTAAACAATTTTTGAATTTTCTTTTTTCATAGTAAATTCCATGTGATGTTTTGAATTTCTGTATATAATTCTGAATAATCTCTACTTAGAATGTGCAACTGGAAAATATGTTCCATGTTGAAATATCTTGTCAGGTTTTGATAGAAAGATAATGCGGGTCTCCTAAAAAGATTTAGATTGCATTCCCTGTGTTTCCATTTACTATTTTTGAAGTAAATTGTAGAACTCATGATGAATACAAGTGGTCCCCAACGTTTCACTGGGGGAATATTTTAATTTGAAAATCCAATCCTTTATACTTAATGAACCAAAGAAATCTCTTATTTCTTCAGGTGTCCACTTGAAAGTTTTTATTTTTCTAAGAAACTGAAAAGAGTCACTTTATATAAACTAACATGCATAAATCTCAGTGTATAGCTGCACATGTTTACATATATGGACTCATATAACTACCACAAGGAATGAGCTCTTGAACATTTCCATCACTCTAAAAATGCTCTCTCTTAACTCTTTTCAGTAATCATTAATCTTACTTCTATAACTTTTTTTTTCTGGAACTTCACAAATAGAAATATATCTAATATATTTAGCTTGTTTTGCTCAACATAATGTGTTTTAAAGAAATGTATTCATGTTATACATATCATTAGTTAATTTTTATCACTGTGCAGTATTCTATTTTATGAGTATACTGTGACTTATCAAAATTTCTACTAGATGATGATCTGGGTTATTTCCAATTTCTGGTCACTATGAATGAAACTACTATGAAAATTTTATGTGTACTTTTGTGGGAAGATGAACTCTTTCTCTTGAGTGTATACAGAACACTAGAATTTTGTATGTTTAGTTATTGCTGAATAATTCTCAAGGTGAACAAAGAAATTACACTTTGGGCTGGGGATGTGGCTCAAGTGGTAGCACGCTCGCCTGGCATGCGTGCGGCCCGGGTTCGATCTTCAACACCACATACAAACAAAGATGTTGTGTCCGCCGAAAACTAAAAAATAAATATTAAAAAATTCTCTCTCTCTCTCTCTCTCTCTCTCTCTCTCTTCTCTTCTCTTTAAAAAAAAAAGAAATTACACTTCTAGTACTTACCTTTAAGATTTTTTTTTTAACTGCTCTTTAGTCTCACCAACAATTATGTTTTCAGTTATTTTTACAACAACCACTAGGATGTGGGTAAAGTGGTTACCTCCTTACAGTTTAATTAAAATTTCTAAAGATACTAGTGAAATTATGCACTTTTAAATATTTTTATTGATCATTTGGGTATTTTATATTGCAAGGTAACCTTACATAACTCTCCCCCTATTTTTAAATCTTTATCTTTATTATTGATTTATAGCAGTTCTGTTTTTCATTCCTATGTCTATCAAAATCCCTATCAAATTTATGTGCATTAAGCATCTTATCCGTGTGGTTGGTTTTCTTTTCTATTTTATGAGTGATTTCCTTTGTTGAACAGAAGTTCTACATTTTAATTAAATCTAACTCAGTCTTCTGTTTTACAGATGTTTTTTGATTCCTATTTCTGAAATAATTATTTACTCAAAGCTTGTAAAGATATTCTGTTTTTATTCTAGAAAATTTAACCCCTACAAATTGTGTTTTGAGCATTTGTTTGTGTCAAGGTGCATATTCTCTATTCTGATATCCCATTGATATCCTATTTATTCACTACAGTAGGTTGAAAAGAAATTCATTTACCTGGTGTTTCAGAGCAGGTGAATGTGCATGTGTGAGTCTGCTTCCAGACTGTTTTGCTCTTTTTGTTTTGTTTTATTTTGTGCACACTTCTGTCAGCATTACAATCTCAATACTGTATTAAGATATTAAACCTTACTTTTTGATAGTGTGGGACATTGTTCCTTTGTAGGATTCCTACTTGCATGTGTAACTCTCTTATATTTTTATCCTCCAGACTCCTCTCACCACCAAAAAATAATAATAATAATTGATTAACAAAGCCAAAGGAGGAAAGAAAAAATGTAGAGGAAAAAAACAGTATTTTTGGGATTTCAAATGCTAGAGAGTTTGAATCTCCACATCTACTTGAGTGGAACTGACATCATACTGTCTTCTAACATAAGAACATAAAATGTGTCTCCTTTTATTTGGAAACTAAATAAATCACTCAGTAATATTTTGTAGATTTTGGTGTAAAGATTTTTTTATAGCTTTTAGTAAGTTTGTATTTATGTTACTGTAAGTATTATTTTAAAGTATTATCTATGTATTTGGTCACTTGGCTGGATGAAAGTAAATGGACATAACCAATAGATTCTTCTGTATATTAAAGATATAAGAAATGATTATTAATAGAATTTTTTTCTTCCACCAAAAATGGCACCTGCCAATCTTTATTTATTCAGTTTTTTCCTTTTATTTTATTTTCTTGCTATTCTTCTCCCCCAAAACCCTGAGAGTCTTCATTTTTTTTTCTGCATTGCTTACAGTTACAAATTTTCCTGGCTTAGAACTCTTAAAATTGTAATGTCCACACTTTTCTAAGAGTCATGAAAATGAAAGGGGTTCCTATTTAATAGAATCCAGTCAGTTTATAAGTGTTATAGTTGAAAATAGTATGTTTTATATTACAATTAAGGGAACAATCCTGTGTGTCATGAAATCTGTACTCCTGAAATGTATGAAACCTATACTCCTCAGATAGTATCTATATAATACCCATAGCTGTTGCAGTTTTTAAAGGAATAGTGACAAGAAGCATTACCAAAATAAGAATTTTAGAAATGGTTTCATGTACATAATACTTTTAAGGAACACAAATCAGTGAAAGAAGACAAAGGGGAAAAAATTCAAGGATATTGTAGAGAAATTTCTTGCACTCAGAGAAGTTTAGATAAAATGATTATAGTATCTTATATGCATAGATGAATATGTCACAATGAAACCCATTATTCTGTATAATTAATATACACTAATTTTTAAAAAGGCCAAGGGCCAAACTCATTCTACAATTTTAGCTTTTGTAGGTCAATGTATTGTTTGTTTTATCTCATCATTTATCAGATAGTTTCAATAACTCAGGGTAAATAAATAATCTATGATTTGCCAAATTATCTTAAATTTCAGGTTTATGGTATATAAATCCATGGATATTTGTTGCGTCTTAAGAGGAAATGCTTTCTTCACACAAATCTACTTCTCTTTAGGAAGGATTTTTTATGCATTTAAGAGACCAATGTATCTTTTAATCAAATAAATGCATATCAAGTATTATTGAGAAAATTCACTTTTCTTCCAAAAGTTATCAATATTTTTGTTACTTTAAATAGTGAATTTTTCAATTTCTAAATATGTATATTTTAAAATATATGTCTAAAACTGCTGAATGTTTTATTATTTTATTTGTACAAATTTATTATAGAGTACCATCTGATAATTCAATATATATGTATGTATGGTGCATAATGATCAAATCAGGATAGGTAACCATTCCATTTCCTTACACATCTAAAAGTTTTTGACTGGCATGTAATAATTATACATATTTATGGGATACAATGTGGTATTTATAGAAATACATGTTCACAAAATGTATGATCTTCTTTGATTTCTTCATCAGATAACAATGTTTCTATGAAGAAGTTAATGTTAATAATTTTCTCAGTTAAATTAGCATAAGAGTACTTCTATTTATTATTTTTCAATTTGTTGAAAAATTATCTTATTTTTTTACATGTCTAATTCTTTTTGCCTTTGCCATTTTATCCTTTTCCACATTTTGTATTGGTGCTTTATAGTTGTACATATTGATGAGATTTGTTGTTTCGTATTTGTACATACACAAAATGGAACAATATAATTTGGCCAATATCTCCCCTCAGCATGTTCGCCCTCCCTGTCTCCCATCCCTTCTTGCTTTTTCCTACTGATCTCCCTTTGATTTTTAGGAGATACACCCCCCACCTTTGTCTTTGTTTTCCTCTCTACTTTCCACAGATGACAGAAAAATTAGGATCCATAACCTTTTGAGTTTGACTTATTTAGCTTAACATGATGATCTTTAGTTTCATTCATTTTCCTACAAATGCAATAATTTCATTTCTTTATGGCTAAATAAAACTCCATTATATATATATATATATATATATATATATATATATATATATATAATCAGTTTTTTTAATCCATTCATCTATCAATGGACACCTAGGCTGGTTCCATAGTTCCATGATGCCTGGTATTTTACTATAACTGTTTTGTTATGATCTTTTTCTGTAGAATCTTATTGTACAGGATTTTACAGGTCCTTTGACATTTATATTTGAACAAGTCTAGGTACCCTAAAAGTGTTGGCATTGTGTATGCTTAATGTCTGTCAGATTTGAATCACGCTGATTTTCTTAAAATATGATATTCTTTCATTCTGCTTGATGATGGCGAAATTCAATGCTTTAATATATTAAATATAGGTCTTAGAGCATAACAGACACTTAGAGTATGTATCACCCTGTACACATGCATGTGCACACACAAACATATAATTTATTTGAAATGCCTGGAAGACATATTTTTTTTATGAAAACACAATTACTTCCTGTTTCTAATTTATTTTTCTACATAATTACCAACATTTTGGGTACTTCCTTGTAGGTTATCCTTCATGAAAACTATCATACCTGCTTTTTCAGAAAGATGTAGTTTTTTTTTTATGTTCATGCAAAACATAAGGATTTCAAAACAAAAATATAGATTGAAAAATATTATTTCAGTCTAGAACTTACATTAGGTTTTGTTTTCATAAAGTACATGAATTTCTTCAACTGCTCTTCTGTAATAGATTCCAATAATTTTTCATAGCTTCTACACAGAGATTCATGTGCATTTGAACATGTGTTTGTATGTTTTCGCTTGTGTTTAGGGGTCAGTTTTAGAGTAGAAAAATCACCCTCTATATAAATATGCTCTAAAATTCTGCTTATATTTAATTTTGTTTTACTTTCCTCCACTCCAATTCCCCCTTTCCCAAAAGAATTATACCATAATTCTGTATATCATTATGTATATATTCTTTATGAAATATTATTTTAAATAGAATGACTTTTCGAATTTGCTGTCTTTTTAATTTATTCATTCATTTTGTTTTTGCTTGAAATCTACTCTTCTAGCTTTCAAGTTGTTAGTTTTCATTGCATAGTAGCATATTGTCTAGAATTCATGGCCATAATCATAATATAAAAATATTATATTCCCTTTATACAGTGTTCTTAAAATAAATGTTTCTTTTCATCAATTTTTCTTTTCAATTAGTTAGTTTGTTTTAAAGTTTTAGTTAAAATAAAGAAATATAATATTCTGGTGTAAGATGATAGAGAATTAAAGGATGCAATATTCTATTTTACTTAGCTCCAATATGTGATGGGAATGCTAATAAAAGCAAACAAAGAAATATAATAATAATCACTAATGTGATGGTTTTCTGAAGCTATTACCCAAGTATGGATGCATGCCTAAAACAAAATCACATAACAGAGAAGAATATCTATCATTTCTTAGAAGAAATCCAAACCCTTCACTGTTCTTATAATTCTGATATTGCTTCTTTTTAGGTACAGGTTCAATATGTGTTTCACATATTGCTTGATAATTTATTCCATTCATTTGTGTACTTACTAACTTTTCTGAATTTTTAGGTAATATATTAGGAAGAAGTTCAGCATATAACTAAATGTTTTATAATATCAATTGCAATAATGTCTGTGTCCCATAATTTACTAAAATGAATATTGTCATTTTCTTTTACTCTTCATATTAAAATTATTGTACATCATTTTCTTGGTTCTCAGGTCATCAGGCTGTCTTTGGAAACTTTTGCAGCCAAAAGAAAGTCAAGGAGACTCCCTGCATAAGAAGGGTTTGTTTTGCCCTTGGTGATTCTGTGACGCAGAACTGGAAAGACTTCTTGTCCTACAACCATAAAGAATTGAATTTGATTAACAATCTAAATTTTCTTTCTCATAGCCTGCAGTATAGATGCAGCATTGTGACAATCTTGTTTTTATACTGGTAAGACCCTCAGATTACTAAGATGCTCATCTCTCTCTGATATGTCAGATTATTTAGCTTTCTGTTTTCTCTCTTGCTGTATTCACTATTTAATATGTCTTTAGTTTGTTTTCATATATTTTTTTAAAAAAATTATCTTCTACTTTAATTGTGGGCCCTTCATTTGCCTGATTCAATATAAGTTTTAGTATCAGAAATTCAAATTAAAACATGTAATTTCATCTCTTTTAAGTATATCTGATAATATTGATAATATATCTAAAGCAATTTTTACCATATATATTTTCAATAATGTTTAAGAATATTCATTTAATTTTTGTATTGATTGCTTTTCATTCAGTCTGTCTGAATCAGTATATTAATAGTATGTGATTTTGCACTATGTACATTGGAGGTCCCTGAAAAGAAAATTTAAATGAAAGTGAGGAATCTAAGAGTCAAATTGTCATTACTTTACATGATTGTAAACTAAACAATTTTCTTTAACATTATTTAGATGCTTGAGCAGAGAAAAAGAATAAATTTTCCAGAAATTTGCCAACTCTATCGAGGTTTTAGAATAGAAATATAATAAATTACAGATAAAAACTGAAATTATGATAATCACTTACAAGAATAATTTAAGTCTTGTAATTCATTTATTATGATGACCAAAGAAAAATGTTTCAGAGATAGATATATAACTTCTCTTATATCCATTTCAGAGGAATAAAATAAAACTTGGTAAAGTTTTCTTATTCTCAGCTAATGATCAATTTTTATTATGAAGAAAGAAAGTTTTCTATTTTTGGTAATTCAGTAAAGCATCTATAAATACCTAGCAAAATTAGTAGGGGTGTAAATTGTCTAATCACTTCATAAAAAAAACTTAACATAATATGTATAAAATTCATTTTAACCTATAATATTGAATAATCAGCATGAGATGCAATGTGTCTATAAAAATTGTAAATTGAATATTAGATCAACTTCAGTGTTGCAATATGAGAAAAGAGACAATATTTTTTTGTGTAAGACTTGCCTATTTCTATTAATTAGTTTATTTAATATGCATTAAGTGAGTACCATGCATATTATGGAATTTTAATTTATAATATGTAGAAAATACAACTAGACCTGTAAAACCTAGCTAAGTTTAATATAAACTGTAAATACTATCTTGAAGGAAATTGTGTCATAATAGAATGGATACTATGTGCATAATATTATAATGTATGAGAGAAAATACTATTTTTAATAGAGAATTTTATTTGCACATGTAGTTATTATTTCCAGCTCATTCAGTGAAATAAGATTTCATTGAGGAAGTCATATTGGAACCAGGAAGTGAAGAATAAATAAAATGAGACAAGGAGAAATGGATGGCTAGCATTCTATAAAGAAACATAAAGTTGAACATATTGAGATTGGGAAACATGAAAAATAAAATTTTGAGAACTGTTTGCATTTCATCAGAAAGCCATAAATTGGCTAGAATATATATAGGTTGGCTAGATATTGAGTCATAAATAATTGAGGAGATGATTTTTTTCTATTAGATTTAGAAACATAGTTCAAAACAATGTTTTAAGAATCTATACAAGACTCTATGATTTATACTATAGATAAAGATAATGAGAAAATATTAATCCCATTGGATGGGGTTGAGAATGTGGTTCTCACTAGACAATTTGATTGATATTTTATGTAGCTACATAAATGAAAGGTATATTAATTACTAATATTTAGTTTAGAATATTAACTTATTTTTTCTAGTTCATTGCTCTTATAATCACTATAATGCTATCTTCACTATTGATAAAGAATACCCATTGGAATGAATAGATATTTTACATAGTTAATATATAAAGAGATTACTTTATAAAAGTCTATATTTACATGTATTCTCATTGTTCAAAATGTAGTACACTTTATTTCTCTTCAATTTATTTGAAGCCATAATTCAAGCAGCTTGAATAAGGTCTTTCTTTTGGTTTTAAGAAATTTCAGAATGATATTTATTTAACATTTCTCCTGTTTTCTTTAATAGGTCTAATTATATAGATGAGATCATGAGAACTGATTAGTCCTTTATATTTTGTATGATAACTGAAACCTAATATATTAGTATAAACTCAGAAGATCAATATACTTTTGATGACTAGAATAATAGTGATTTTTTACTAAAAAATACTTAGTGTACCAAATTTGTAAATTATATTCTTCTGTAGAATTTTAAAAATGCATTTACAATGAATTTCGCCAAGTATATATAGCCAAGAAATTGGCTAATATGTTTGGTAACATTCCAATAATCAAAGTTTATTTTCTTTCATAGTACATGTTCTTTGAGGATTCCCGGAACCTTTATTTAATGGTGTCCTAATTATCCTCATTCTATTATCCAACCTAAAAGAGTAACCTCTATTGCTAATAGCAGAGGAAAAGAGGATATGGACAATCCAGAAGATGACTCTTAAAGACTTTCCTCCAGCAGTGTCTTTATCACTTCTGCCGACATTTCATTGAAAGCGAGTCATGAGGGCAAACCATAGTCAATGAACAATAAATTAACTATTTTTTTCACCGTAGGAAGAGCAATGTAAATACATGACAGATACCACCTGGAAGGATTCTGTCATCTGCGTACAATAAGGGAACAATTATTGGATACAATAGTATAATCTATTACACCTTATTCCATGGATATTAATACCATGAGAAACTCTGTCTTTTAAAAATTAAAGTCTTGGAAATTTTGTGAATTAAGGGAAGGGGATATGGCTCAGTGGATGTGGTCCTGGGTTCAATCCCTGAGATTGCAAAATTAAAAAAAAAAAAGATTATAAGAGTTGAAATTTTATAAATTATATTGTATTGGAAAATCATGTTACATGTTACTGTATTAAGTGAATTCACTTTTTTTTTTTTTTCAGTATAAAGTTGTGTGGAGAGCAGTGACAGTGATTGGAAGACCATTGTCTGAGATTGGGATCCCTGATGACTTCATGACTGTGGCATGCTTGGAGACTGGGAAAGTTTCTGTGCAAAGGTACAGGATGCCTGGTTGCTATGGCAATGATCTCCATTGGGAGGCTCTATGCTAGAGTCTTATCAGCTTCGACCTTATTCTCAGGCATACAGCTCCTGGGAGTGAAGGAACTCTCTTGCTGAGACAACCACAATGTTTCATCAGCTCTGTTGCTCCTGAACCTGCCTGAGAATTAGTAACTTTAAACAATGGACTTTCTTGAGAGCTACACAGTGCTCTAACATTGAACATTGCAACTGTAGATTGTACTGAGGAAATAGCTGCATGATGTTTCTAACTCTGAAACTTTTATGAATACAAAAAGTAATGCTTGCATAGTCTTTAATCTGATTAATGAGACATGTATAATAAAGATTGCTGGTGTAATTCTTTAGGCCTGCTTCTCCATCAGAAAGTAGTGCTCCACCCAATCCCAGCTGTTTTATCTTAAAGATTTGTGTATGTGACTCTTATTTCTTCTAATCTCCCATAATACCTCAAAGGAAGCTGCTATTTTGGCTGTGCTGGTCCTGGCAGTTGGTGGCCCATACAGATCCAGACACAGGGGAACTTCTTCTATCTCAAATGAAGAGACCCTCCCATTAGTTGTGCACACTCTGAGCTGAGAAAAAAAAACCTCAAAGTAAGTAAGGACAGGGCATTAAGAGTTGGGTGTAAAACATGGGATATACAGGATCCAAAGAGAGGCATCATTGTGTGTCTATCCTTGTAGGTATGCTTACGAAAAGAGGTAGTTCTGTTAGAAGAATACAGTTGTTCTGAATTATAAACTTTGTTACTGAAACTTGTCCCTGTTACCCTACAGAGGGAGCAATAAATGTGGACAATTGGCACCTTGCTTAAAGTATGTTTAAAGCTTGGGAGAAAAAAAAGAGGTTCTACAGGACAAATATAAACTATAACGCCATGCTTTAAGTGAATAATCTTATAAAAGAAAAAATGGTTATAGCAGTTTTCTTTACTTCTTAGTTTCTGCTGGATCTCTAGCTCTCCTAGCCTTATATTTAAAATGTAAATTATAGGACCTATAAGATCCACTAGGATTATGAAAAATCAGTTAAGACAAGTACTGTGCTATGTATCTTAAATTTGGTAGATGGTGATTTCAACTTGTCACTTAGAAAAAAATATACTTTTAGCAAATATTTTGGATCTCAGATACTGTAGAGGAAAGTATCAAGTTAACAGAAAACTCATTTATTCAGGTATTCTTTTAAAACATAATATTAAAAATGTACATAAAGCCTCTTAGTAATTTAATGTCTTAGAAATAACCTCTCTCACTTCAAAAGACAGTGATAGATTTATAATATAATAATATATACTCCATTTCTTACTTCCTTATATCAGCTTTCCATATTTTTTTCTCCATTACTACTTTACAAATACTTTCCTATTGTGAAGGAAACAAATAAACAAAAGACATACTAACTGGGAGAGAAGGAAGAAACTTACAGATTTGGAATAATTGAATTTTGTGCCACCACTGGCCTTTTAGAAAGTCATTTACCAGGTGAGAAAGTCATTTCTATTATGTGCTGTTACAATGCCTATGAGATTCATTTACATAGAATCTCTTGACACTATTATTACCTCTTCATCTTGATAGTGGAAATGGTTCATTGTTATAGATAGTAGTGCAGAAATGAGTATTTATAGCTGCAGCCTTTATTGGGTTGGTCTTCATGTATACTGTTAAACCATTCCTTAGAATTATGTGCCTATATTTAAGTGAGTACATTTTTCGTGTATTTGCTAATAAAGTTTTATCTGCTCTTATTTGCAGTTCCAGTATTAGAAATTTCAAAATAATGGGTATAGCTGAGATAGCACTTTATACAGCAGTAAACTAACTAGTATCGCATAAAGAAATATTTAATACTGTAGAGTGCTATTATTTGACATGAGAATGTAGTTTACCATTCTACCCAGTACGTTTAAAACTCAGTCCATATATTTAAAATATACTGTGTTTAGAAAATGAATAAAATCACCCTACATTCACCCTCATAGATACTAAAGTTCTACTTACTATTCCGCTTACATGGATATTTTCATGAATGTTAAACTGTTTCTGTTTAGCCAATTATTTATGGAAGATTTGGACTTCTCAAACCTTAGTGCATACACATACACTCTTTAAATAAGATTTATATTTCATGTCATGGCTCATGCTCTTCCAAAAAATCTGATTAAAATGCTTATGCTTTTTAGGTGCAGAGCTGAAGATATTTTTTAGAAATAGAGCTTAACCATTTTGGTCAAGGTTCTATCAAAGGCTATCCTTGACTGAAATTTAATTAGGCTCTTTTGAGTCTTCTTGGACTTGCACATGAACTTTAGGCTTCTGTACTTGTCCTTTCTAAGTCTAGTTTTAGCAAAAAACCCTACCACTTCAGTGTAGCAAGAATCTCCCCACCCTGATATCTGAACACTTTTGATATCTAATTCAGTTCCTCATCCCCACCCTGATCCTCTTGGCCTGCCCTCAACAAGAAGCTTGTAAAATAGATTTAGGAAGAATCACTGTATCTTTGATGTCTCCTTTTAGTAACTTTCCATCTGTTAACCTCCTCACTCTGTTCTTTGGTTATACATTTCTGCTTGTCCTTGTTGAATACAACAGAGTTGAGCCTAATCCCCCACCCATTGCAAAACCTCTATCGCAACAGTCTTGAATAAATTTTTTTACAGTTTTAAGAAGTGTCATAATAATATTTTTCTTTAACAGTCCGCCTGTTTTCTTTAACAGGTCTAATTATATATATGAGATTGTGAGAACTGATTAGTCTGAAATCTGTAGGGCAAACTTGCATGTTAGAAAGTCAGGCAGAATTTTTGTTACGTTCATGAGGCTTCTGCTACATTTTTTTGGAAAACTCGTTGTTTGCCAGCAAAGCCTTCAATTCATTGGATAAACTCCACCTTCATTATTTAAAATAATGTCCTTTATTTAATGTCTCCTAATTATAAATGTTAATCACATCTGCAAAATCTTCACAGGAACATCTATACTAGTGTTTGAGCAAACAACTGGGCAACATAGGCCAGCTAAATTGGCACATGCAATTAATAATCACAAATATAAAATATCACTCTATTGTGTTTTCAAAAGATAATCATGACACTTAAAAAACATGCATAATTAAAAGGCATATAGCTCAATTGTACTTAAACATGGATTACTGGCTTTTTTTTAACCTTGCCCCATCAACATTCCATTACTTGTTTATTTTTAATTAATTAATGCCTGAAAATGAACTTGGAATGTAGAGTATGATCTTATGTTCCTCCAAAAAAATCACCAGTAAACCATTGTATAAGATAGGAAGGTAGGGGATTCATGACCTTTCCAAAAATCCCAAGGGACATATTGTCCTCACCTTATTTCCAATTCATCTGTGATTTTATAGACAAAACACTGTACTGAAACATTCTAGGTTATAATACTAGGATGCCTTGAGTCCTTTAAGCAGTTCATTGGCACAGTTTATGGCATTATATATATCACTCACAAAAGCCTTGGGGAAAATCATGGATTTCCAGAGCCTTGTTGGCTGAGTTTAGAGCTCTGATTAATGCTTCATCATAGCTGTAGATAAAGAGGGAAAATGATGATGTAATCTGTACCCAATGACTAGTAATTATTTTATTTACTAAATTTTTATCTCAAATTTATATAGATTATAAATTGCCACCTAAAAATTAAAGATATAGTAGAAACAAAATGACGTTTGATTACTTAAACTCTTCCATTTTTTAATATGAAAGCAAAATTACAGATCTCAGAGATGATTATACTAGAAGTATGAAGACCATAAAACTCTACTCAATCAAAGTCAGAGCAAAGGCAGACAAGAAGTGGCAGCTAAGGATTCTGAGGGGTAAAACCTGTACAGAGAGAGAGAAAGGAAGACTCTGAATGCTGTTCAGAAAGAGCAGATAGTTTCCATAGTAACGAAGAATAATGT
Organism: Callospermophilus lateralis; assembly: GCF_048772815.1. NCBI lineage: Eukaryota > Metazoa > Chordata > Mammalia > Rodentia > Sciuridae > Callospermophilus > Callospermophilus lateralis. The sequence continues at coordinate 40,046,255 of NC_135307.1, read as the reverse complement.
TCTTTCAATGTAAAAGATCCTATTTTGAATGTGTTATTGGTGATTTAATACCCAAAAAAATGTACTTTAAAGAAGGTGGCACAGGAGTTTATATACCACAAATCTCAACTCCAGGAAGCAATGAGTTGTTAAGGATACACTTGTAATTTCTGTTGGTAGATATTATGCTTATAAGGTATTTATATTTGGTTTCATTTTCTTTACCGTAGGAAATAAAGGGCATGTAATTTTGACTCTCAACCATGAACTTTTTACTATCTGTATATACATCATAATGATAATGTTGTATACAGAGTAAAATTTATTTGAAAAAATAAGAAACAAAAATTAAAATATAAAAAACAATGACAAAAATTTGCTAATATAAGTTATTCCAATCCAAAATACAATCAAAGAGAAGTTTTCTAAAAGAGACCTAAATTTATCACTCACTTCATTCACCAAAGCTGGCATATTAGACATTTGTCCACCTTATAAGAGAAAAAGCCCCTCCCCTTTTTTGACCTAATTTACAGGTGGGATGGTGTTAACTCTGTGTGTTTGTTGAAAAGAAGAATAAATGAATTTTAATTAAAATGTATATGTACCAATATGAGAACCAAGTTGTTTCAGATTAGGTAGCTATTCAAAAATATTTATTTCTTCTGTGCTCTACCTCTGAAAGCAGAGGGTACTTCCCAATCCTTGAACTTTGGGTTGGGTCATGTTGTTTGCTTTTGTCAGTTGATATAATAGCTATGAAGGAAGCAAAAGCTTTAGGATACTGGCACTTATTGAATTTGCTTTTTTGAAACTCTGCTACCATTCTGAGAATGAGAAAATATAAGACAAATGTGGAACATACACAATTCAGTTGATTCTGTCTTAGATCAGCCCTCCTCCAGCTGAGGATAGGGCTGTTTTGTTGTGCCTCTAAAGTTGGCAACTTGACATGGAGTGCTGGCATAACATATGTGACAGTGGCTTTGGAAATGGTAAGGAAGTGAAGAAAGGAAAAATAAAAAGTATGCTTAGAAGAAAACACAACAGTTTACTAACAGAATTTAGAGAAAATTAAAATGTCTTTAATCTGTTATATCTTCATTCAGTAACACATTCTCAAATTAAGATTTAATATGGGAGTGTCAAAAAAAATTTAGTATATTTTTAGTCTCAGTGACTAAATTAGGGTCTAACTATATTAAATTTTGTTAAAAACTGAAAATTTTATGGTCTTCTTGATAGAATATAGGGCTTTTGGAATGTTGAGGGAATGTTCCAGAAGCAGCACTATATAATAAATATAAAAGAGGCATGTCTCTGAAACTATTGCAGGTATTGCTTTTACTTGAGAGCATGGACTGAGATGACATATATAAAAACCTCATAAGATTTTATAGAATTTTATTATCATAAGAACTAATATTCTCATTTCAAAGAAACTGAGATTGTTCCAAATTTAGTATTTTTTTTTTTTTGCATTCATATAGTTAATAGACAGGCAGCAAGCTGAGAATGCTGTTAGATGGTCACAAAATATATGTTTTCTAATGTCTTCTCCAGAAGTTGCTAAAGAGAATCATAGAAAAGAAAGGGTGTCCCATTGAGGTAGGTGAAGAACTGGGGGAGAACAATGGACTAAAGAGCTGTTTTCAGCCAGCAGAATCAGATTTTAATTGTGGAATGGCCTCCACCTGCAGGGCACAGGATGAAGATACTGAACAACATTTTCCCAGCAAGAATTCATAGTTGCTACAAACAAATATGTGTCTGTCATTTATCCTCTCTTCAAGCAGGAGGTTTTTGTTTTGATTTTTTAGTAATTTTGTCCCTATTTCACCATTGCATTTGGGGAGCAAAAAGGAGAGGTAGAAAAGGGCATGGATAGGCTGGGGTTGTGGCTCAGCAGTAGAGCGCTCGCCAAGCACGTGTGAGACCCTGGATTCTATCCTCAGCACCACATAAAAATAAATAAACAAAATGAAGGTATTGTGTACAACTAAAAAATAAATATTAAAAAAAGGAAAAGGGCATGGATTTTGTATATATATATATATATATTTTTTTTTACTGCAGAAATTTCTAGATCGTGAGAAACCATATTCAGGCCTTTTACAAATCTTGAGCTCTTGGACATTCAACATAATCATGACAGAAAAAAAAATGTACACATTTTTAAATTTGGGTTGTGTTTCTTAACTGTTGGAGGGAAAATAAAATTTATCAGTCAAAAGAGTGATTTGAAAATTTACATTATGCCTCAGAAATATTAAATCTCCCCAATCTGAAATCTAATGGGCACAGTGTACTTGCCTAACTTAGAACCTGGTTTGGTCAACAGGATAGTACTAGAACTGATGTGGGCACAGGCTTACAAACTGCTCTTGTGGTTGGTATCACTCTCTTTAACTTCTACCATATACAAGGAAAAATATGTATATCATGCCTATGCTAGATTTATAGATGTTGGTTAAGAAATTTCAGGTCCTCTTTACCAAAGAGACGTAACTAGTTAATAGCAATATATAGATCAGAATCCCCTTTTGAAAACGTTAGAAACCAGTTTAGAAGCCACAATATTCAAATAATTATAAAAACAAGAAGGATATCCAGTGAAAAGGGCAGAAATATTCGTAGTATTTATCATAACTATTTGTGCTTTTCCCTCAACATGGCATAGAATAGAACCAAGAAGAAATATTCCATATAGGGATTTCTATCTTGGAAATGAAAACAAGAGTTGATCCAATATTCTGGTTTGTCTATCAGAGATGTCGATTTATGTGATCCCTGACTCAGTGCACTGACAGGACACATTCCAGAGTCTAAATGCTTCTAAAAACAGAGGAAGGAGAACATTAGAACTAGAGTTTTCAGGGAAATGCCAGGGAAAGGAAGAGATCAGAAAGAGTTCAAAAGGTTCTAGAATCACTAACAGGGCTGATTAGTAAAGATTTTCCATGTATAAAGCCAATGTACAAAGAGTGGGAGAGGTACTAGTTAATTATTAAAATGACCATATCACAAAATAGACCACAAGGCATATGAATAAACAGGAAATCATGGCCCAGTAAAAGAAATAGCACTCCACAAACTGACCCAAAAGAAATGAAGATCTAGATTTGTCTGACAAAGAACTTAAAAAAGTATATGTTATAAAGATGCTTAATGAATGAAAAGAGAGCAAAGATAGGCAATTATACAAAGGCAGGAAAATAATGCAAAACACTGAGACCAAAAGGGAGAGGATTACATATTAACAGTGTTGAAAGAAAATAAAAATGTTCAAAAAATAATAATAACCAAGAAACTGTTCTTCAAAAATGAGTTAGGATTGAAGAAATTTCTGGTTTTTTTAAAAAAAGGCCTGAGAATTAATACCTCTAGTCCTGTTCTAAAACAATACCAAAGGAAGTCTTTCAACTTGCAACAAGGACAATATAAAGCTATATGAGGCCAATCAAAAATATAAGGTCTTCCAGGAAAAGTAAACGCATGGCAAATATGGCAACTGGGCTACATAGAACTTAAATGTGGAAAATATTTCAGCATAAGCTATAAATCTATGTAAACTGGTACACAGCATATACAGAAAGCAACTTATAAAATCACTAACATAAAGTATAGGTGGAAAGTAAAGAAATAGAGTTTTATAATTAATTGAAGTTATTTTTTTAAATAAAGTGCTGTATTCAGGAGAAAATATTTATAGAATACATGCAAAAGGAAGTCAGAAAGTGATAAAATCATATCAGTACAAAAAAAATTAGTGAGAGTCAAAAGATAATAGTAAGAGAAACAAGAACAGACAAAAAGGATATAATACATCCAAAAGCTGTATTAACATGCCAAGGTAATCCTTTCTCTATTAGTATTTACTTTACATATAAATGAATTAACATTCTCAATAAAAATAAATAAATTGGCTGAATGGATAAAACCACAGGACTAATTATGTACTGTGTATTCTGGACTCATTTTAAAGGTAAGGACATGTATCTCCAAAATTAAAAGATGGCAAAGGTATTCCATATAAGTAAGAACCAAAAGGCAGCAAGAGTATACTAATTTCAAACAAAGAACTTTTAAAAAGTGTTACAAGAGACAAAAAAGACATTATAAAATATTAAAAGGGCTAATACACCAAGATTAACAATGATCAATATTTGTGTGCCAAACTTCAGTGTTCCTAAATACAAGAAGCAAACGTTGACAGTATTGAAAGAGAAATAGCAGCACTATAGTGTCAGAAGACTTCAATACTGCACTTTAAGAATGAATAGAACAACCAGACATCAGATCAAGGCATAAATGCAGAGCTTGAACAACACTATAGACCAATTGGACCTAGTCAACATTTAGAACACTTTACTGGATAGTAGAATGTACATTCTTCTTAAGGGAATAAGGGTGATCTCAAGGAAAGATTGCATGGTAGGACACAAAACAAGTTTTTATAAATTGAAAAATTTTGAATCATACTGTGAACCTTTTCCAATCAGAATGGAATAAATCTAGAAACTAATATTGGAAGGAAAACTAGAAAATCTACAAATATTTGGAAATTTTGCAATGGTGTGAACATGTTTAGAACAAGGAATAATATCTTCACACAAGAAACCAGAGAGGTGTATAGGACCAGGCTCAGGGTTTTTATGACAATCCTCCCATGAAAACAAGAAAGCTGAAAGTACACATTTAAAAAAAAGAAAGATTGCAAATCAACAACAAATTTACATGGGTAGCATCTACACAAAGAAGAAAAAAATTAATTCAAAGTAGGCAGAGAAGGCAATATTACAGATTAGAATAGAAATTGCTTAAATAGAGAATTAAAAATTTTAAAAACACAAATAGAACTGAGTTTTTCCTTTTTAAAAGGCCAATAAAATAGATAAACCAGCTAGACTAAATAAGAGAGAACACTAAAAAATAAGAATCTGAAATGAAATATATTACAACCAATATCATGGAAATAAAAAGGAATATGATACAACAAATACATTAATAAATTGGATAATTTAGAATATGTAGATAAATTCCTAGAAACCTAAAACCTCCTGAGTGAATCATGAAGAAATGAACAGGAACTGAATACTAATAATAAGGAGATTCAATCAGTAATAATAATAAAAAAATTCCTAGTAAAAGTATTGCCCCAAACCAGACAGTTTCACTGGAGAATTCTACCAAACATTTATGGAAAAATTGACAACAGTCTTCTTGAAATGCTTCCCACTAAGAAGGAAATACTTTGCAGCTCATTCTGTTGGGCCAGCATTACATTGATACCAAAGCCATGCAGAGACACTGCAAGAAAACTATAGACAAATATCCCTGGTGAATGTTGATGCAAATATCTTCAGTGACTAAGTGAGAATTATTCCTGTAATGCAAGGAGGTTTCCTCATTTAATAATTAATCTAATAGACCAAATTACCAGAACTAAAGGCATAAGATACACAGTAGTCTCAGTTAACAAAGATAATGTTTTGGCAAGATTTAATACACATTCATGAAATACACACTCAATAAACAAGGAATAGAATGAATCTACCTCAACATGATGAGTACTATTTATGAAAAGCCATAGGTAACACCATATGCAATAGCACAAACTGAAAATTCCCCTATGAGATATGAACAAGTCAAGTATATTCGTCTGTTTTTGTTATCATAATGAAATACCTGAGAAAGGCACACTGATAAAGAGGTTTGTTTAGCTCACAGTTTTGAAGGCTGAAAGTTAGAATGACATGGCACAGGCTGTCGTGGGGTCTCTCCTTTGCTACATCTTCTCATTGCAATCTGTAATAACAGGGGTATGTGCAGAAACCAGGAATAACATCTTGGGTACAGGAAACCAGAGAGTTGGATAAAGTCAGGCTTAGAATTTTTATAACAATCTTCTCATAAAAACTAACCAGTATTCAACAAGAACTGCCTAATCCCTTTTGAAGGTATATCTTTAATTGACCTAAGGACTAGCTCCACTAGGCCCCACCTCTAAAAATTTTCATCAGCTCCCACATTGCTCCACTAAGATGAAGCTCCCATAACATGGACTCTTGGGGGCAGACCGTGTACAAACTACAGCATTAAGGATACCTACCCTGGCCTCCTCTATGCACTTAAACATCATATAAGTTCTTACAAGAATAATTAGGCAAAAAGAAGAAATAAATGAAAACAGAAAAGGCTAGAAAGGAAATTACTTAGTTTACATATGATATGATCTTATATGTGGAAAATTCTAAATTTTCCCAGCAAAATTTTTAAAACTAATAAATCCAGCAAAGTTACAAGATACAAATTAACACATAAAAATCTGTGGTATTTCTAATAGTAACAACGAAAATAGAAAAGAAAATTAAGAGAAAAATTGAATTTACAGTTTCATCTAAGAATAAAATAATTGGAAATTAACCCAACTAAGGAGGTAAAGACTTGTACACTGAAGACTACAAAATATGGCTGAAGGAAATTAAACAGAATTAAAATTAAATCTTCATTAAATTTGAAGATTTAATGTTAAGATGTCCATACTACCTGCTAGGTCTCATATGCTGAAGGCTTGGAACCTAGCACAAAAACTTTGAATGGTGAGGATTTTAAGAAATGATTGAACTATTAAGGTCATAACTTCATCAATGAATTAAACTATTTGTTAGATTAATAATTTTAAAGGACTCTTGGGAAGTGATGGAAACTGTAAAAGAGGTGAGTAAGTTGTTGGAAGGAGGAGCATTCTCTGGAAGGGTATTTCTTGTGTCCAGCCATTCCAGCGTACCCCCCTACCCTCTTCTTCCTGGCTTCCATGAACCAAGAAATTTTCCTCTACCATGCCATTCTTCTGTGATGTTCTACCTCATTTCAGGCCCAAAGCATTGTAACCAGTTGACCATCGACTGAAATCTCTATTCTCTGAAACCATGAACCAAAATAAATCTTTTCTCATTCAAGTTCTTTTCCTCAGGTATTTGTCACAGCAATGAAGAGCTAACTAATGCACTACCCAAAGTGATCTATAAATTTAATACAATCCTACCAGTATCACATGGTGATTTTGAACCAATAGAAAAAAAAATCATACTAAAATTTATGTAGAATCTTAATGAACCCCTGATAGCCAAAACAATGTTGAAAAGTAGTCATGGTCAAATGATCTTTGAAAAGGGCACCATGACCACTCAAAGGGCAAAAGGACAATTTCTTAAAAAAAAAAAAAATGAAACTGGAAACTCAAAAACAATACACAAAAGAATAAAGATGGACTCTTACTTTACACTACCTATAAAAAGTAATTGAAAGTGAATAGGGAAGACTTACACATAAGACTTAAATCTGTTAATACCCAGAAGAAAGCATTAGCAAAATCTTTATCACACTGAAACTGGCAAGGATTTCTGGGATATGACACCAAAAGCACAAGTAAAAAGCGAAAATAAACAAATGAGACTATGTCAAACTTAAAACTCTTGTGTACCCAAGATATAATCACCAAAGTGAAAAGACAATTTTATAATGGGAGAAAATATTGGCAAATTTTATATAAGATACTAATATCCATAAGACATAAAGAACTGCAAGTCAATCACAAAATTACAAACCACTAGTCCAATTAAATAATTTGTAAAGGACTTGAATAGTCATTTTTTCCCAAAAATGATACACAAAAATTGACAAGCATATGGAAATATGTTCAATATCATGAATAATCCGAAAATGCAAGTCAATATAACAATGAATTATCACCTTATACCCATTAAGACAACTACTGTAAAATCAAAACAAAATAAAAGCAGAAAGTAACAAGTGCTGCCAAGGTTATACAGAAGTTGTCTCTCTAGTGCACCATTAGTGGGATTGTAGAATGATATAATCACTATATGAAACAACATGGAAATTCCTCAAAATATTAAAAAGAGAACTATTTTATGATCTAGTAAACCTACTTCCAGATAGATATCTAAAAGAATTGAAAGCAGGAGCTGGAAAAGTCATTTAACACCTCAGTTCTTAACAGCACTATTTGCAATAACCATGACTTTGAAGAAATTAAGTGTTCATTGATAGATGGATGGAGAAATAATATGTAGTATATGCATACAATAGAATATTATTTACCCACAAAACAACAAGAAAATCTTGTCAAATGCTGCAACATGGATAAACTTTTAGGGCATTAAGCTAAGTATAATAAAACCAGTCATAAAAAAAAGATAAATGCTGGCTGTATAATTATACTTATATGAGATATTTAATAAAGTACAATTCATAGGAATGGAAAATAGAATGGTAGTTAACAAGGACCTGAGGCAAGGAGAGGGAAAGGGGAATTTGTTTATGGGTATAGAACTTCAAATTTGCAGGATGAAAAGCATTTGAATATCTGTTTCACAATAATGTAAAAAACTACCAAATATCTGTTTTACAATAATGTAAAAAACTACCAAACCTGAACAATAAACTTAAAACAGTTAAGATACTGAATTTTAGGTTATGTGATTTTAGTACAATTGAACAAAAATAATCCTGGTCTGTAGGTTGATCTAGGATTAAAAGAGAAGCACAGAATAGAACAGCACCAGCTGGGGCAGCCAAGGTCAGCTGTGTCCCACTCACAGTACTGGCCAGCAAGAAGTGACAAATTATTATTGTTTCAAGCTTTTCAATTTTGAGATAGTTTCCTTATAGAGCATAAGGAAGTAATTATTTTATTTAAGGAAGACAAGCCAATATGGAAGCAAACATAATTGGAAGTTATATGTAAAACAGACATCTCAGGAATAGAAGAAAAGAAAATAAGCAGGTGATTACAAACTATAGAAAAGATAACTTTTTTTCTAGCAAATTAATCACACATAGGAGTTTAATTGTCTCTTATTGATGTTATCTTGAAGTATTTAGTTTCAAAAATGATTAAAGCTAATCTAAGACCAGAATTGCTATCCAGGAATATTTATGAATTTGGGGTATCTTTCTGATTATTTGAAATTTAGTGTATGCAGTAAACTTGTATCTATTGAATACTTACTGAGCACTGTGAAAAGTACTAAGGATATGTTTTTGAGCTAAGCAGAGATTTAATGCATATATGGTTCTTTCATTATGTTTTCTGACACTGCAAGCAGTTGATCCACAAGTGTATATTTAAAATAGTGATGGCTGTGTCAAAGGAAAACCAGAAGGTTTTGAGAAATAATACAAGAAGATGTGACCAAGTCTAATGATAGATGAAGAATACTACTTTGATGAGGTCATGATATGGTAATAATGATAGTAATATTTTAACATCATAAAATATTATTTTATTATTTGTTTAACAATTAGGATATCCTAGGTTTTATTTTAAGCACTTAAGATGAATCAAGATTTTTGGTTTTTACCAATCAATGAAACAGATATGTTTTTGGTCTCATTTTTATCAATTAGAAGAGTAGGATAACAAAATGACAAATAAGTTATAGCCTCAGTGTTCACAGATAGAAAGTGATAGCACCTGCTTTTTGAATACAGGAAATTTGCATATAAAACACAAGATTTTAATGATCTACTAGTACTTTTAGTTAGAATTATACATATATGAATGTGTGTACATATGTGCATATAAAATTTATGTATATTTGCATATTAACACAATTATACAAATAGGATGTAAACAAAAATACATATATAAATTTGTTTATTTAACATTTCATGAGATTAACTATGCATTGCAGTAGGTATTGGGGAACATAGACTTATATTAACTAGATAGAGTGAGGATGATGAACTTTAGAGGCAATGAATTTCAGAGAAAGTAATAAAAGAGCAACTTTCCAATGATGGAAGGAACCATTGATTATTCTAAAAGTGATATATGATTGGCATAGCTAAAGAAGCATGAGAAAGAATAGTGTGATGACAGGAGGCAGAAACTGCAAGGGCAATTCCCACAAATGCTTTTAGGCTATATTCAGATATTTTGTTTTGATATTGTACAAAATGGGAAATCAATGAAAAATTGGATATAAAAATAACAAAATATTTTATTAACATTTGCATTTCTAAATGCATCAATTTGTATGTCAGGGTTTTTTAGTTCAACAGGTCTAACTCCTATTTAATGTCATGTGTTTACTGTATAAATGTAATAAGTGAAACATTTGGCATAGCCTTTTCTTTCAATGTCTACATTATATTAATCTTTATTATAATTATTGTTTTAACATTTGTTGTTGTATGTTGGTTTAAAATGTTATGTCATGGGACTGATTACATGAGAGAACTACAAAATTTTGATGATCTTGCTTTTTAAAATTTCATCCTTTTTCGAAAGTTACGTTTATATGATTCCAGAAAATTTCCCTTTAACTTTGCTCTTGGCAATATGGCAGTAGACTCTGAAATAGGCATTAAAAATCGATTTTTATGGTTACTTTCTTCAGGAGGTGGCAAGGGCACCACCTCAAAGCATGTTTTCTGTTCCCCAGATAAGAAAAGGGGGAAAGTATTGTGCAAGGCAACGAGATTAGCACAGTTATTGCTATCCTCAGACTATTCAAGAGTCAAGAGCAAAAGCAGCTTCTACCCACCTAGGTTTCCCATTCCATGTCAGGGGCTAACATCTAGAAGAGTTTGGGTGCTGGGCTAAAGTAATGTTTATAGAAAAAAATGAATATGTGAAATAAGACCCTGGAAGCTCATCTTATCCTTTCTCCTGGTTTTGTCTCTCCATGTGTGATTTTAAAGTGAGATAAGCTGGCTATCAGGACCATACATTCCACAATATGCTTGCTCTTGAAAGTAAGAACATTCTCACAAAAACAATTTGCAAAAGGGGGGAAAAACACTGAAGAATTATTTTGGCCATATCAAGTATGTAATGCAAAGAATAATTTGTTTTTAATGTGACAGAAGAGGACTTTGAAGGATCTCATAACAGCACTTAAATGTTCTCGTTCAAATGTGACCCAGATCTTCTCTGAGCCTTAATTGCTGTTCAGAAATAGTCACATGTTCCTGGCTAACAATACAGAAGGCTGTGTGACTATAGCCCTCCCTTTTGCCTCCTGAAACTTTGGTATAATTGAGGTTTAAAACTATTTTGTGATACAGCCTAATTAATCCTTTTGAACTCACTTCCTATATCAATACTGACAGGAAATAAGAATGTATCAAATTTTAGATCTTTTGAATGAAAACAGAAATGAGTAAAAAAAAAAAAAAAAAAAAAAAGGTTGGTCTAGATTTGACTTAGATATTGTGATTCAAATAAACCTGAAGTGCCATTAGAGCTTAACTATTGTTGTTTTCCCCAGTTCTTACGGTGATTTATGAATGCTTAAATTGGCATATTAATATTTTCCTCTTCAGTACAATAGAAAGTTGTGCTACCAGATAATCAAAAAGTCAGAACTTTCCAATTTGATAGTGAAAAAATTGCTGAATAATTGGGGTAGAGTTGAAATGGTGTTATATATACATGGAAAAATGACACATTAAAGAGATCTCTTTTCTTGGATATTTAAGTGATCCCTCGGTCAGTAGAAACCATAATAGCTTTTTAGAAACCCGCTGTGGCTGAGAATGAGTTGGGCTTCCATGAGTGGTTCCTAGTGGTCTTTCTCACAACTACTTTGCACTGGCATTAGCTGCACGCTATGGTGGTAGATTTTGCAGAGCGGTCATGGACAGAACACAATTGGTAACTGAAATCCTGCCACCTACAGAGCCAATCTCTACAGTGCATACATGTCCTTAGGGTGGCTTTTCCTTTATAACACTCAGCTTATGTATCAGTGGACTTCCTTGTTTCAGTGTCAATCCTATAATACATACCTTTATTGTCCTCAGTTATTTTATATAAAAACCTATCAAAAACATAAATAACTGTAACTGAATATCTCATTTCAGTTTTAACTCCCAGAGTTTAAATTTCTCATAATTTGTTTCCTAATATAGCTTCATGTTGTTTTATTTTTTATTATATGACACACATCAAGTCATTGTTCCTATTTTTCATATTGCTTGATTTTTTAGCCAGTGTTCAAGGCATGAAATATATTAATCCTCAATAGATCATAGTCTCCTTTTTTTTCCATTTTTCATTTTTCTTCCAGTGACATATCAGTTATGTAATGTTGATATTTGTGATGGTGATGAGGATGTTTAGCCTCTTATGGCTTTAGAGGAGTTGATGTTTATATTTAAAACCTCTTTGGATAATAGTTTTCAAAGTGTGTTCTCAGGAACTGATGTACCAAAATCACCTGGAAATTAATTAGGAATGCAAATTCTTTTGCCATACCTCAAAAATAATGAGTCAAATCACTAGGGGTAAAGTCAAGACATTTGTATTTTTTAAATATTCTCAGGCACACCAAAGTTGAGAACAACTGTCTGAAGGGAATGTAATTTTAGCCTATTCTGCTCCAGGCAAAATACAGAAAATGCTTTTAAAGGCAGAATTATTATACTTTTAAGTAATCATACTTATTAAGAATTACATAAATGTATGGATGACAAATTTGATTTTCTGTTTACTTTATTATATATATTTGAGTTTTTAAAAGTTTTATTGCTTTTGATTTTGTTTTCTACTTTTAATAGAATGAATCTAATTGCTCCAGATAGACATGATGTATTAGTTTGAGTAGAGAAATACAAAACTGGTTTAACAGTAAGTATAAAAGTATAGAAGCACTATATATGCAAATTTTAAATGAAATTATTAAGTATATCTGTTAAATTGCAATGAATATGAAATGAAGTCTCAAATAACAGTGATAAGTTATAAATTCTGTCATATATAAATTATATTTGTCATAGTCCATTCATTTCAACCAGTACTTATAATTTGTATAATATCAACACAAAACTTAATGGGAATGTTCAGTCATAAATATTGCATATTCTATGACTAAGATAATGTGGTTTATAATATGACAGCAAAAACTTATTAACTTCAAATTTATCCAATTACATCATGAATTGACAGGAAAAAAAAATTTAAATCACCAATAACATTCAGTGGGGTTTTAGATAAACATCTAGGAAACTGATTTTTCCCTGCTTTATGAAGCAAAAATTTGAATTACGCTGGGTACTGTGTTCTATCAAATATATAAGTGCGTGCTTATATATTAACAGCATTCATTTATAATATTTTGGAACATGAATTTGATTATGATACACTGTTAGCATCTGTATTAGCTTTCCAGTATTATAACAAAGTGTGTGAGATAATGAACTTAGAAAGATTTGTCCTGGCCCACAGTTTTGAAGCTTCTGGGTCTATAACTGAGTGGCCCAGTTGCTTGGTGCCTGTAGTAAGGTAGCACATGGTAGTAACAAGTGAATGAGCAAGCCACTCATCTCACGGCCAAGAAGCAAAAGAGAGAGGAAGAGGAAGATGTGCTTCTCACAATCCCCTTCGAGGAGATTCAGTGTTATAAAGGTCTCACACTAGGCCCCACCTCTTAAAGGTTCAATCACCCTCCCAGTGATCCACTCTAGAGACCAAGCTTTTAACAGATGAATCTCTGGGAGGAATTCAAGATTCAAACTAAAGCGGTATCTTTTTGATACATTCATTCAGTAGTCTACTGTTCAGAATAACTTCTGAGTGTCAGATGCATATTTAAAATTAACCTAAGTAAAATAGATACTTTTCTAGTTAATCTGACCTTGTATCCAAGAAGGTATTGCTAAGTTTTAAATCCAGATATTTATCCATTATAAGAAATCTAGCTGGGTGCAGTGGTGCACACCCGTTACCCCAGAAATTCAGAAGTCTTGAAAATTCAAAGCCAGCCTCAACAATTTAGCAAGCCCCTATCCAGCTTAGCAAGACTCTGTCTCAAAATTTAAAAATAAATAAATAAATAAAAGTGAAATAAAAAAGCTGAGCTGTGTAATTCATATGCCCTACTGAGCACAACTGAGTTCTTTGTTTCATGTAACACAAATCTGAAAACAAAATATTAGCTAGACTAAGTGTGTCTGGAGATTTGAGGAGAAATGCAGTTCCAACCATATTCTTGTTGTTCACAGAATCATTCCTTGAAGAAGTAGGACTGAGGTCACATTTTCTTGCTAGATATCAGACCAGAGCCACCCACAGATTCTAGGATCTGCTCACATTTCTTGCCATGTGGCCTCCTCCATCTTCAAGGCTACAATAGCACTTTGAATCTTTCCTATGCTTCAGATCTCTGACTTCCTCATATAGAAACACTAGAGAAAACTGTCTGCTTTAAAATCATCATTAATCACCCAGATTATTTCACTAATCTAGGGTTACTTAATTTTTTTTCTTTTTTCTTTTTTTCTGTGCTGGGGACCAAACTCAGGGCCTCATATGTGCTAGGCAAGTGCCCTACAACTGAGCTACATTCCCAGCCCCAAGGTCAACTGATTTTGAAAATTAATTATTATCTTAAAAATGCCTTCACAGATGTAACTACAATGAGTAGAGAGATATGGGTACATTATGAATAAATTACAAAGCACAAATTGAATATGGTACCATGAGGCGTCTTAGAATTCTACCTACTACAGGTTAGAAGTGGAATAGTAGGTTTCAAATTCAGCTAGTTAGGTTTCACAGTCCATGTACTTAATAGTATGCTTAATTGTTCCATTCTATTCATGTGGTTGAAGTTTAATTAGGACTTTTACATGTTCTTGTACGTGTTCCTCATGGGTATCAGTTTTTAGTTTTATATATATATATATATATATATATATATATATATATATATATATATTGTCTATAACCAGCATTCTCTTATAATCACCTCATTAACCCCAAAGAGAAAGAAGGTAGTAGTTCTGATGGATTCATTCATGCACAATAAATTCATTATTTCATTGATTCAAAACTATTTCCAAAACACCAATATATACAAACCCTGTACTGGACAATGATGTGAACAACTCAGTTGAAGTTACATTGGAACAAGAAACAAACAAATGAAAAAATTATTATACAAACAATTGACTACAACTGCAGACTGCACTGTGACTTCCGTAGGCCACATGCACGTTTGCCTTTGTTGCTTCTTCCTTTGTTTGTAATAAAAAAAAAAATCCAAAAGTATCTTTCATTATTGGATTGCTATGAAGCTAAATATATTAGTATCATATATTAAACATTGTATTTAATCTGAGGTTCACTTTCTCTTTTCATTTTAAAAGAATTTAAAACATTTTGGTGATTTTCTCAACCCATTAGGCACTGTACCCACTACATCCAATGGAAAACCTAGTCTTGACAAAATAATAGGTGCTACCCTGGAGAAGCATGAATATGAAAGTCAAAAGCTATTGTCTGCCATTATGTCTAAAATAGATGTAATCAATTAATTTTTCTGGGGGAAAGAGATATTTAGAAAGTCCTTCAATGATTCAAGGGTAAATCTTTCTCCACCCATGGAAAGAAGCACTAACTTAATAATGTCATATTTATTTATTTTATTTTGAGACAGTGTCAAGCTTTTGATCTTCTTGCCTCAACCTCCCAAGTCAATGGTATTACAGGTATATATCACTATTCTTGATAATAGTATCATATTTTCATGACATGTAGATTTTGCTTTGTAATTTATAAACTACACAAATGTTTATATGCTCAGTTCTCATCATGAGACACTCTCCGTTATGTACAGTATTACTCAGTTATATAGGTTAGCATTACAAATCTAGGCTTTTTAACAGTTTGTTGAAGAATGTTCTCATGATCAGATAAAAATGCTTTTCAATGTCTGCCTCTTTAAAAATATGATTCATCAATCAGATTCTTTAGGGCTGTGTTGAATCTGCTTTCAAAATTTATTCTAATGAATATCACTAGTTTAATTAGATGGTTTAAAAATGAGTAAGAACCATATAATTAGGAGGTCAGATAATCCTTAAATAGTAAGAAGAAACAGTATTTGAATCATTTACATTACCTTCAGAACTCTCCTAAAACTATTTTGGGAGTATCTAAAAACATGACTTGCAGGCCTCTATTTCACAGAACAAAATCTCTAATTGTGCATTCCAACAAATCAGCTAACTGGCTACCTTAAGAAGTATTTGTAACATATAAATACATCCATATGCATATTTAAGATAGTTTGAATGTTACAAGCACCAACAAAGCAATTGTATATTAGGTCTTCTATCTTTCCTTTTTATAAAATTATAAGAATGACAAGCAGCACAACCTAAAAATAGGTCGGATGTTAAGTTAAAGTTATACAGAAGAAGGCAAAGTTAGATTACAGTTATTCATCTTTGTGTATTAGGTATTTCTGTTTTTCTTTTAGGCATCCATCTAGTGGATCATCTGCAAATAATAATAGTGCCTAAATATATCTGAATTCACTGTAGATAACTAAGATCTTTCAATAATAGTAAAAGTAAGAGGTGCTCCTTGGAGGTAATTCTATTCATAAATGAGTAGGGCAAATGTATGTAAATGAAATTATCATGGATGCAGAAGTAGCCGGTTATAGAAAATATTAAGAAAGGAATTGGCAGTATTGTTAAGGTACACAAAGGAACTGTTATCAACATTTTCCTTACCACTAGACCTAAAATCAATTTTATTTTCATATAAAAAGATATGAAACTCATAAAAAATTAAATCATTAATAATTTTATAGTAGCATACCTGACAGTTCTGACAGCCACATGTGGTAGCTTAGAACTATATTCCTTTGCCAGCTAAAATATTAATAGAACATTGACTAACTATCTTTTCCAGGGTCTATAAGGCCCAGAAGTTATTATGAAATCTGAGCTTGCCTTTAGGGGATTTGGTTTAGTTCTTATACCAGCAGGTAGTTTTTGTATATTTGCTTTCTGAAGGATGGATAATTTTTGAAGCAAAGGCAGAGAAGTCCTAATAAATCAGATCTTTATGAAATATTCATTACATCTGTATATTCTTCACAAGCCCTCTGTCAGGGAAATTAAAATAAAGAATGATTAAAAAAACATTTAGTAGCAGGTTGACAAGGCACTTTATAAACGTAGAAAAATTTGGGGTTATAACTAGAAAAGTTTTCAGAAGAAATTCTGTCCACTCTTCTCATACAAGTAGAACAAAACTGAAATAAAAAAGCATAGTAGCCCTAGATAGAGCTAAGTGGCCTATTTAAGAAGTGAATTATCTACTACCACTCTCTTTTGGGTGTTATCTTTTTATCAGAGAACTCATAATGTTCACTGCTTAGAGATGATGATTTAGTGAACAGGGAAAATTGGTAAACACAGACTATTGGTCCCTAAGAGTCACAGAACAGGCCTGTAGAAGCAATCTGAAAGGATTTCCCACTTGTGATATTAAGAACACATTCTGCAGCCTAACTGCTTGGGTCCATATTCCAACTAGGACAAATAAATTCACCACTTCTGCTTTCATTTCCTCATCACCAAAATGGGAACATTACTAAATCCTAGCTCATGTGGTTGTTTTGAGTATTAAATGAATTATTATCTGCTAAGTTCTAATAAAGGACACAGTGAAGTGATAAGAAAGGAACAAAATAACAAATTTTGTTTTAGACAATCTAAGAGATAATAACTTTAGACAAAAGACACACTATCCAAGAATTCACGTAAATGGTGACTTAGTGTGCTTCTATTTTTTGTTTTTGTTTTGTGTATTTTTAAATCCTACATTTAGTCTCATAAGTATGTAGCTAACGTAGCTCATGGCTTATGGTGAGACAGAGATGAAATGCATTAGATATGTTCCACTCCCTCCCCTCTTTGCTCTAAGATCATCTTGAATGGCTAACCTATGCCCTAAAGTTCCTGACTGTATGAAATAACACTCAAATCTTGTCCTGAATGGTGCCAGTACATCATTGTCCAGATTTTAGTTAGCATCTCTCAGAGGATATATATGCTCATGAAAGCCATGTTCACATTCTTAAGATTCATTTCTGGATAATTAATGACCATCTTACCATTACTACAGTTTAAATATCTCATGTGCAACCTGCTGAGAAACTCTTTATTTGGGCATGGAAATTAATGATGGAGATCATTTTATTCCTCCCAAGTGCAAGGGTCTATGAGAAATAAACGGATGGTGCTGACAGACACAGTAAGTTATAGTATCACACTGCTGTGGAATATTTCACAAAGCTTCAGTGGTCCTACGAGTGCAGATGCTTCTGAAAAGTCACTGTGATTGCAGTGGAAGAGTTAAGGACCAAAAAAAAAAAAAAAAAAAAAAGAAAATCATTCTAGATCTGAAAATTAAGACTGTATTTATTTAAAACAGTTTATGTTAAAAATTGATACAGGAAGACATATAAAATAAATTCAATCATGCCTTTAAAAACCAAAGTAAAGTGGAAAGTAAAGTTGATAAACATAAAAACCAGTATTTCATGTTATTTTTCTAAAGCAGCCCCAATGTTAAATGGAAGTAAGTCAGAGATATAAGTGTTGCAAACAGAAAATCCTTCCAAGTTCATGGTAGCAAAAAGCAGTGGCTCAAAAATATACAATTCCATGATTTAAGTTGTCTTTTTCAGCTATGAACAATGTTTCTGCAACTGAAGATAATTTTGTGTCTTCCATGGTATTTCCACCTCTTCTTTTTATATTCAATTACCTATAAGGTAATAGAAAAATAAAATAGGATTTTAATAGCCATTATGGGAAAGGATAAGGATGCAGGATCAAATAAAAACCACCCAAGTCAGGAAACCTAAACTCTGTCATGAGTCCAAACTCCCTGCATAGTATTAGACAAACTGCTAAGAGCCACAGCCAAGTAATATGATGCATGGCATTTTTGGTTGAAAGGTGACGCCAGCAAGACATTGAGATGATATGATTATGTTAAGATTTGCATTCATATGGATATTGGACTCCTGCTCTCCACCTCCGCCTGCTGCGGGACTCCTGGAGAGTTCCCATTGGTTGGGGAAATGCGGTAGGAGGGAATTCCGGAGGAGGAACCGCCTCTTGGGTTCCGGGAGAACGCGGAGTGGGTCGATCAGGAATCTTCCCGGAAGTGCATGGGGCATTGGCGGCAGTTTCAAAAAATAAAGTTTGTTCCTGCTTGAGTGGCTCGTGATTTTGTGCCCAGCCAGACTGCGGCAACAAACACTTTTTGAGGTCATTATTATCTGGAAAATGATGACTGAATAACCTTTAATGTTGATTTGGTAACATTAATGTGGTTCTATTATATATAGATTTCACCTTAAGTTCTTCATAGTATTTTTTTTTTTAATATTTATTTTTTAGTTTTCGGCAGACACAACATCTTTGTTTGTATGTGGTGCTGAGAATCGAACCCAGGCCGCACGCATGCCAGGCGAGCGCGCTACCGCATGAGCCACATCCCCAGCCCTCTTCATAGTATTTTATAGGGTTAAATAAATTAAAGTTCACAACTTTAAAAATCATATAGGAGGCTGGGCATAAAGCTCAGTGGTGGAGTACTTGCCTAACTTCATGAGACTCTGGGTTTAATCCTCAGTCCTGTTAAGTAAAAATAAATAAATAAATAAATAAATAAATAAATAAATTATATAAATATATATAAAAATTATGTACTCACTAGCTGGCATCTACAATAACCATCATCCTTCACTACATTGTCAAATCTTGTATGTTTGCTTTGGATCAAATTAGAATAGAAGCTAAAGAAAGTTTAAGTGTTAGAATTCTGTGCTACAGGATATTATACCAACTCCCTCCCATACTCACATTTCTATCAACATTTCTAATGACAACATTAGACTATTCTCACATAATCCCTACAATTTGATAAAGAGTTGCAATTCTACAAAATTAGCCTCTTATTTCTTTGTCTTGATTGATTAATTAATTAATTAATTAATTTACATTTTGGGCGTTTTAAATCAGAAAATAAAGTTCTATTTACAATACTGATAGAATTTTAAATTATCTTCCAATTTGGATTTTTTGTTTATTTCTGTGGTCTGGCTATGAACCTAGGGCCTTGTATATGCTAGACAAACACTCTACCACTGAGCCACATCCATCAGCTCCATTTATTTATTTTTAAAACAGTGTTGAGTAATTCAAATATAAATCATGAAGGATGGATTGTGGTAAAAAGAAAATAAAATTATATTTCAGTTGTTAATCAACACCTTCATATTTTGCCCTTAAAATTCTATTAGAATTCTTTCAGATTTTGACCTATGCCACTGTGACAGCTTTCTTTTTATACTTTTAAGTTGAAATTGAATACATAGATATAATTTTACCAGTTAAAAAACGAGATTTTTAGTATGTAGCTTATAATGCAGGTAAACTGACCAGTTTTGCTACTTTTACTGGACTAAAATACATTTTTTTTCATTGGCTTCTTACTCTGAAAATATCAACTAACACATTTTAGACAATCAGTTTTTCTCAGGAAATACTATGGGTCTCAACACAGATAAGAAATTTGGTGATTTTCAGAGTTCTGTGGTACATGTAAGTTAGATGCATGTACATAGAAGGCTACAGGCAATGCATCTCAAGAATATATTAAAAAAAAAAACTGGACAGGATTCTTTTGTCTTCCTAGTGGAAGACAAATCAGGAGTAAGCAACTAGATTTTTATTATATGGAATGTTAATTTTCATTCTGTTATTTATTAATTTATCTTTTTAAAACATGCCTAGAGGTGAATTCATTAACTGCTCAAATAAACATAATTTGAATTTAAGGCAAACTGTGGTTGTGGAATATCAATTGTCAGTTACAGTAGACAGGAATAATATAAAATATTAGTATTCTAATTTGCCAGCTTACTTCTGTGACTTTCAGTTTTCTTTAAAAAAAAAGAAAGAAAGAAAGAAAAGGTGTATTTTTAAGCATAAGCCCAGATGGCATCCAATGCATTTGGTTTAAAATCCAGGTTTACAATGACTTTCTCTCTCAAGCAGCCAAAGGCTAGTGGTTGGTGTGTGCCAGTGTGCATATGCTCTGCTCAACTCCCAACTGAGAAAACATGCCTGAAAGCATTTCCCTGCCCGAGACTGCATTAAAAATCCATACCTGTGCTAGCAGCATGAATTCAAGTTGATTATTCTTTGAGATCTGTGACTTCCCATTTATCCTCCTAAAGATAAAAATGCTTGCTTTTCAATAGGCCTCATGCATGGGTATTATTATGAAGGCAAGATTTACTAACAATAATACACAGAGTACTCTATTAGGATTAAATTGGATCACCCACATTAGACCATCTTAAAATATATTTAGCAGAACACACAACAGAATGTGGAAGAACAACAGAACATATCACAGCTTGGTTTGCATACTCTGTCTATCCTAATGCCATTGGCATCAATATAACTGAAGTTCTCGAGG
This sequence comes from Callospermophilus lateralis, assembly GCF_048772815.1. Classification (NCBI taxonomy): domain Eukaryota; kingdom Metazoa; phylum Chordata; class Mammalia; order Rodentia; family Sciuridae; genus Callospermophilus; species Callospermophilus lateralis. The sequence goes on along the minus strand of NC_135307.1, from coordinate 40,024,942 downwards.
TTTGCTCATTGTACCCCTACCTGATGTGTCTTTGTTTTACATTTTACTCTAAAAGGTAAGATAACATGCCAAGTGATTTAAAAAAAAAAAAAAAAAAAGAAGGAAGCAAACAAATAAACCCCTCTCAAAAAAAAAATACTAAAATGGTTTAAGGCAATCAAAATGAAGTGCTTTTCTTTAAGTTACTTGCATAATACTTGACATTGGAAAAGCACCTTGGAAACTGTTTCAAATCATATCTTCAATACTTGAATTGTGATCTTAGCCTAATATTTCCATGATGGAAGTTAACTTTCATTTAGGAGACAACAGCACCTTTAAGTTTTGAGAAATGTAACATACAGACAGTTCAAATTTTGTATGAAACCAAAATCTAAAAGTCTTTTCATAGGTTTTAGTAGCTAACCTCAGCATCCAATTGCCCAATCAAAAAGACAAAAAATAAAAATACCAAAACCTTAATTGCTATGTGACTGAGATCATGTCACTTCAACCATGCCTTTAAAAACCAAAGAATCTCAAATGCTGCCCATTCTAGCCTTAATAGTACTCAAGGCCTATAGGTCTTTGGCATTTATATTTCATGTGTCAAAGCTCATTATGTGTTGAGAGATATTATTATACTATTATAGGGTAATATATTTTATTTCATATCCCTACATGTACTCTAAGATGCCATTTGCAGGTGTTCATATAGATATTTGATATGAAGCTATGCAGAGATTTCAAATATGGAATATGTGAAAAGTTACTGAATTCTTCATCTGTGAAAGACTACAGTACGTTGTATTTTACATATTTTCTATTCAACTTCCTGTGAACTATGTTCATATTTTTCTATGTAGTTTGTTATTCTTGTTTATTGTATGAATATATCAAAACTTATTGATATATTCTATTTTTAAATGTATGTGAGATGTTTCCCATTTGGTGCTGCTATAAATGGTGCTGCTGTATTAGTTTACATGTATTTGGATATAGATATAAGAACAGAATTTCTGTTGGCTACATCCTTAGAATTGATGGATCACCTGGTATGGATACATTGCCCAAGAGTTTTTCAAAGTTATTGCACAAGCTAATATCTCCATCAGGAAAGGGCTGTGTTGTTATATTTTTTAGGCTTAAATGAATATGATAACAGTGAGGTAAAATATATAATGACTTCACAGTAGAGTTTATTTTTCCTCATTTAACCATACTGAAGAAATAATAGAATGATGGGTAAAACTTCTCCTTGGGGTTTCTAGACTAATGAAGTGTCTGTCACTGTCAACAAATAGCTCTTAAGGTGTCCCTAGATATCTATTGCCTAAATTGCAAGTATTAAAAAAATGAAAAATAGAGCATGAAAGTTAAACAGTGTTGTTTCAAATTAAATGACAAATAGTATCTAAAAGTATAGAACCCGATGTTTTAGTGCCTGCAGGACTTTCATAGTAAAACAGTTTCAGAATCAGATGAACAAGATTTAGGCCCAGTCATGTTATTTATTAACTAGGCAAACTTGAGCTTTGTGTATTTTGAGGTTTAGATGTAATAGGTAAGCAAGATTTATTAGATATTACTCTATGATGACTACATCTACCTCACATAATTTGATAATGAATGAGATCATTTTGATGGTCCATTTGGAAATTGAATGTCCAAGTGCAGACATTTTAAAAAACTATTCTTATATCTGTAAAAATTATTTTTATATTCCAAGATAGATAGATGATAGAGAAATAGATAGATAGATATTTAGAGGCATGCACATATATATGTGCATATATGTGAATATTATAAGTATGTAAGACATACAGTTTCTCATTCCTCGTCCTTTCATTTTCCAAATTCTTGGGTCACTGTTTAAGAAAGGAAAGGAAATAAGGTGTATCTGCCTGAACAGGTGAAGTTTTGGAATATTAAGTTGTCAAGATTTCATTTAGAAATTTAAAAAGGTAAAATCAGTGAGTGATTGTAGTTCACAGGATTATCTTGCCCATAATCTCTTCTTCTCTACTGAGGAGGATAAAATGGAGTTACACAGGTCAGTGATCTGCTAGGAGATGTACACCAGGGTACATGGAATATAATTGAATGCCTATGTTCACTATGAGGACAAAAGTAGAGAAGAAAGAAATCTGAAAATTATTCTTTCTGTTTTCTTCTCATTTTAGAACTTAATGCAGCAAAATTTTCTCTGCAATAAACCTTGAGTGAAAATCAGTTTGGGATTGTGTTAACCAATCACTTCACCAAGATCATTTGAAGCATTGTTTTAATACTCAAAATTAAAGACATCTTTTTATAGCTTAATATTCTCATGAGGTCAATTAATGCCTCCCCTCCAGACTGACACTTTGAAAGGCATTATTATTAACACTGCTATCCTTAAACCATCAACATCAGCCTGCAGCACAGCCAATTTGTTGATGGCTAATAAAGCACAGTGTACAGTGGCTGCCTGAGGGCAGGATTCAGAACTGACACATCAATGCAAAACCACATTTTCATTTTTTGGAACAAGTTTCATTAGTTAAAAATTAAAATAGTTTCATTTTCTCAAACTAATATCTAGATTGGATTTATACTTATTCAAAAACTGAATATATTATTAAGTTATATGAATGTGAATAACTCATTAGATTTCTTGTGATGTGCACATAGGGTTTAATCTGAAAGAAATAATTAATTGGAAAATTGCCAACAATCAATAATAGGAATTAGCCAACTTCAATTGGTAACCAGAATAAAAATTCTTTTAAAAATTTCAAATATTTTGTAGTCGTTATTCAAAGATTCCAGAAGAGAATACCACAGATTAAATCAGCCACTATTGTCCACAGAAAGTAAATGATAGATAGATAGAAAATACAGAGATAGAGATACACATGTATCCAAAATGTATTCTATTAAAAATCCACATTCCTTCTTATTTTTATAGTCAAAAATGTTCTTCCTAAAGATGAAAATTGTTTCCCTACTAGTGATCATCAAATCTATTCCAAAAATATTTTATAGTGATGATACATTTAATCAGTAAACTGTAATTAATATCCTCCATCAGTATGTTGATGTCTTTAGAAATGTACATTATAAATGGCTTCCTAAAAGAAGTGATTTTTTTTGTGGTATTTTAGGTATAAGAATAATAAGTAGTTGATGAGAACAGACAGGGCATTCTAATAAATGACTGCAAAGGCATCCCTGAAAAACAACTAGAAGAAACTAAGGTCCAATGTGAAATATCATTATCAGGTACAATGCCATACTGAACAAATGGTTTTGTTTTCTATTTAGATTATTTCATCCATTGTTTTTTGATTATTAGTATAGCATAATGTTTATCTGCCATTTGATTAGTTGGTTTCAATTCTTTCAATTTGCTCTACTTTTTCCCCTCTATCTCCTCTGATGTCTTCTTGGATTAATCCAGTATTTTAAATTTTGCTGTTGTTATTTTATTTATTTTCAAATAGCATGTTTGTTTTACATTCTTCTACTACAATTTCAGTTGTTTTACTACCATGCATATTTACCTTATTAAGTCTGGTGTGAATTAGTATGTTTATTTCTTCTTAGCAACAACAATAGGTAGCTACAAGAAGGCTTTAAGTACAAACATATAGAAAGATTTATTGTCAAGGTTGGGATACATTATGAACTTGAAGAACATGGATGTAGCAATACTAACTCCAGAACCCTATTATTTTGTAAATAAGAGTGGCTGCTGGGGATGGATGGGCACCTGAGTTACTGCAATGGGTCTCTCCAGCTGCGTGTTACCTTGATTAGTGTGCTAGCTTTGGCAATATGCATGGGGCTGTCTTCCTACAGGTTGTGAAGTTGTGTGTATGGATATTGTATATTTCAACAATGTTAACTTTAAAAATGGAATGAGACTTGACACCATTCAAAAAATTAACACCCACTAGAAATTAAAACAATGAAAAATTAAAGCTTTCTAGAATAAAAATGATCAATGGTTTTGAGAAACCTTGTTCTTTAAAGGGATTTTAATTTATTTATTCTATAAACACAGATACAAAAAATAGCAAATGTCAGTTTATAAAGTTTAATATGTATGTGAAAATATTTGACTTTATTTTTGTTTACCAATACTAGAAACTGGTCTCTCTCTCTCTCTCTCTCTCTCTCTCTCTCTCTCTCTCTACTACATTCTCAGCACTTATTTTTATATTTTTGAATTTTTTTAATTGAGGAGTTTTATATTTTCTGAGTATTTAACTCAAGAAGTGCTTTGCCTCTGAGCTACATCCAGAATCTTTTTTTTAAAATTTTAATTTTGAGATAGGTTCTAGTTAAATTACACAGGCTTGCCCGGAACTTTTGATCCTCCTGTTTCAGCCTCCTGAGTAGCTAGGATTACAGGAGTGCACCACCATACTCAGTAAGATAAAATTTTAAAATACATATAAACTTCATTTCAGCTGGACAGTTTCTTTCAATAAGTCGAATTTATCCAGGGAATTTTGACTTGTTTCAAAGTCTTGATAATTCATGTAATAGAAGAAAATTTCCAATTTACCAAATATCTTTAGAAAACTACAAGAAAATACTTAATCTTTAATAGGGAGATCAATATTAACAGCAACCATGCAAACATTATGCAGCCTTAAAGAACTGAACAGATACTTCACAGAAGAAGATATACAATCAACAAATATATGAAAAAATTTTCAACATTTCCAGCAATTATAAAAACGTGAATCAAAACCACTCTAACATTTCATCTCACCCCAGTCAGAATGCCAATTATTAAGAATACAAGCAACAACAAGTGTTGGCGAGGATGTGGAAGAAAAGATACACTTATCCATTGCTGGTGGGACTGCAAATTGGTGAAACCACTTTTTTTTTTTTTAAGAGAGAGAGAGAGAGAAGAGAGAGAGAATTTTTTTTTTAATATTTATTTTTTAGTTTTCAGCGGACACAGCATCTTTGTTTGTATGTGGTACTGAGGATCAAACCTGGGCTGCACGCATGCCAGGGGAGCGCACTACCGCTTGAGCCACATCCCCAGCCCTGAAACCACTTTTGAAAGCAATATGGAGATACCTCAGAAAACTTGGAATGGAACCACCATTTGACCTAGTTATCCCACTCCAAAGGACTTAAAATCAGCATACTATAGTGATGCAGCCACATCAATTTTTATAGCAGCTCAATTTACAATAGCTAAACTGTGGAACCAAGCTAGATGCCCTTCAATACATGAATGAGTAAACAAACTGTGGTATATTAGAGTGAATATTACTCAGTCTTAAAGAAGAATGAAATTATGGCATTTGTAGATAAACAGATGGAGTTGGAGAATATGAAGCTGAGCAAAATCAGCCAATCCCCAAAAAACAAAGGCCAATTTTTTTTTTTTCTGATATGTGACTGCTGATCCATAATTGGGGATTGGCAAGGGAAGAATGGAGGAACTTTGGATTGGGCAGAACGGAGTGAGGGGAAGGAAGGAGGTATGGGGGTGGGAAAGATGGTGAAAGGAGACAGAAATTACTACCCAATGTACATGCATGATTGCACCGATAGTGTGATTCTGCATCATGCACAACCCGAGAAATGAAAAGTTGTGTGTACATTTATGTACAATGAATTGAAATGTATTCTGGTGTTGCATATAACTAATTAGAACACATAATAGAAAAATTTTAAAAAGTACAAAAAAACTTTTATGGATAGTTCTTCACAATCACAGCCTTAAATATTTATTGGAGCTGGGACTTTCATAAAATATGAATTCAATCTTCATCAAATATGATTGTGAGATTGAAGTGATGGTGCACTCCTATAATCTCAGTGGTTGGGGGGCTGAGCAGGAGGATCACAGGTTCAAATCTAGCCTCAGCAATTAAGTAAGGCCCTAAGAAACTTAGTAAGACCCAGTTTCATTATTAAAACAAAAAAAGCTCTGAGGATATGGCTCAGTGGTTAAACATCCCTGGGTTCAATTCCTAATACAAACAAACAACAAAAACAACAAAATAAATAAATAAATAATAAAATTATCATTATGATAATGATGGTGATGATAATAGCAATGGCTAAATTTTACACAGAGCTAACTATAGTCTAAGTGTTCTACCTGTTCGTGAAGCTTAAAAATACTGGAAATTCTCCACATTCACAGAGTATTTGTAGGGCAATTTTTTAATGCAGATATTTCTGGCATCACACACTATCCTCTAATTTAGTTCATTACTGTGGACCAGACATTATTCTAATTTTGCACCTGGAACATGAATTCCTAAAGCTTCTTTCACATAATATGATTTTTAAGATATTCTTAAAATTCTATAGCCATTTTGAGAAATATTTTTTTTTGACTTGAAATACAGTTAAAGGTAAACTAATCTTATTATCCAGCAACTCTTACCCAGGGGAATTTGGGGGCAGGGGAAACTTTCTAATTGATATTGAGAAATATTGCATATTCCAAATTTTTTATTTGCATGTTCACAATGCACTTTATCATTTTAAAGCCTCATGTTGTTAATGAAGAACTAGATTTTTTTAACTTTGAAAAAGTGTTGAGTCCAGACTTCTCAAAATTTCTGACTTTAAGATTTTTTGATTTTTTAGAAAAACACAATTATGACCAAACACTCTTGAAAAGTAAAAACTAGATTTTAGTAGTCATAATAAAATGGACCAGACATGGTAGAACATGCCTGTACCATTGACTGGAGGCTGAGATAGGAGGACCACCAGTTTAAGGTCAGTATTGGTAAGTTAGAGAGACACTGTCTCAAAATAAAATAAGAAGAACATACTCATTGAGGATGTAGTTCAATGAGTCCCTGAGTTTAATTCCCATAATAAAAAATAAATAAATAAAAAACAAGGATTTTCAATTAGAAATACTTTCAATTAGAAACTCATGTTGCCGGGCTGGGGAGGTGGCTCAAGTGGTAGTGCGCTCGCCTGGCATTTGTGCGGCCCAGGTTCGATCCCCAGCACCACATACAAACAAAGATGTTGTGTCCGCTGAAAACTAAAAGATAAATATTAAAAATTCTCTCTCTCTAAAAAAATTCATGTTTCCAACTGCTATTTATGCTTTGTTTCCAATTAAGCAACAAAAGCACATATATAAATTGTTTGTGTGTATAGACATATACAAAATTAATGGTAAAATTTTTCATGGCACCTAATATGGGTTGGGTACTACAATGAATTTTAATTATTAATATGTTTAATATTCATACCAATCCTACAAATTTGTCATTCCAATTTATCCTAGTTTATTATATCTCAATTTTACAAATGAAGATAGTAAAAACTAGATCTAGTATTGAAATGGAACCTGTTAAGGCCACCAAATCCCTGAATATGAACCAATAACTGTATGGTGGTCTATAACTGTAATTTCAGCTACTTGGGAGACTGATGTAGGAAGATGGCAAGTTTGAGGCCAGCCTGGACAACTCAGTAAGACCCTGTCTCAGAATAAAATTTAAAAAGGACTGGGAATAAAACTCAGTGGTAGAGTGTTCCTGGGTGTGTGTGTGTATACATATATATACACACACACACATACCAAGACACCAGATTTTCAGTATAATAAATTAACATATAGTGAGGTATACAAAGTTTTTTAAAATGTATGTGACCATATACCCAATATCCTAGTCTAATCACAGAGTTTTGACATCAGCATAAAATGCTTAATATTAATGGAATCATAAACTATGTTGTTTCTATCTACTCCAGAGGACTATCCTTTATATGAAAAATATTTAATGTGTTGAATTAACTTTCTGTTTTCTGTGTTGCTTTAACATTTGGGACTACTCTAAATAAAACTCCCATAAGCATTCTTGTGCAAGTCTTTTAGTGAACACGTTTTCATGTCTTTTGTGACAATTCTTAAGGGTGGAGTTGCTGGATCCTAAACTTGATTTACATTTAACTGTTTTTCAAGTCCAAAAAACTGTTTCTCAAAATGGCTCTGGAATTTTGCATTTCAACCAAAATGTGTGACAGCTGTGGTTGGTCTTCATCCTATTTATCAACTGGTGTTGTTTATGTTTTATACATTCTATGGTATGTGTAATGGAATCTCACTATGAATCTAGCTTATCTTTCCTCAATATCTAATTATATTCATCCTCTCTGCCTGAGTTTTCTGTATGTGTAGTATTCAAGTAATTTCCCCCTTGGGTAGTGAAACTTTTGTTATTGAGAGTGGGTAATTATAGAAGGGAAATGCCCAGTATTTTAATATTAAACTTGATGATTACTTGAGTATTTTATGTCTTTAACAGATTGAATCAATTTCCTTCTCTTCCAGGATTTCTGAGCATTTTTAACCTAAAGAAGAGTTGAGTATTGTCAAATGTTTCTGTGTCTGTTAAGGTCAGCATTGTTTTTGTCTTTATTCAATCAATAAAGTAATTATAACAATTGACTTTTGCATATAAAACAGAGTTCACATAGTCAAGATATTATTTTTATATTTGCTAAATTCAATTTTCTAATATATTCTTTTTTTTAAAGCCAGAGAGAGAGAGAGAGAGACAGAGAGAGAATTTTTTGATATGTATTTTTTAGTTTTCGGCGGACACAACATCTTTGTTTGTATGTGGTGCTGAGGATTGAATCCGGGCCGCACGCATGCCAGGCCAGCGAGCTACCAATTGAACCACATCCCCAGCCCCTCTAATATATTCTTAAATATCACGAATGTTAATGATTTTTGAGCTTTTTTCCTTGAAAATTTATTGGTATCTGATATTGGGGTTATACTAACTCATAATAAATTAATAAACTACTCTTTCTTAATTCTGTGAAATAACAGAATTATTTTTATTAAAATTTTAAAATAATTTTCTACTAGAAATATCTCAGCCTATTTATTTGTATTTGAAATTGATATAATATTATTTATATTTTATTTATTTATTTATTTTTATAGAAGATTGAATCCAGGGGTGCTTAACCACTGAACCACATGCCCAGCCCTTTTTAAATTTTTTCATTTGAAAAAGGATCTTGCAAGAACTTTGTAATGTTTTGAACAACTGATAATAAAAAAAAAGAAAGAAAAAAAGAAAAAAAAAAGGATCTTGCTAAGTTGCTTAGGGCCTCACTAAGTTGCTGAGGCTGGCTTTGGACATGTGATCCTCCTGCCTCAGCTTCCCAAGTCACGTGTGTATTACAGGTGTGCACCTGCCGCAGTCTGGCTGGGCACAAATCACAAGCCACTCACAGATTTATAGATTCAAACAGCAATTCTTTATTCCCGAACTGTCACCGGCCCTCTACAAACACGTTCTGGGGAAATCCACGTTCTCTGCCCAAATCCACACCTCCACTGGGCTTCTGTCTCCCAAATATACCCTGAATCCCGTGAGAACTCAAGGGGAACTCAGGCAGCAGGATATGCCCTATTCCCAGCAGGAATAATCTTCCTAAACCGGGAACACCCTAAACACGGATCCGCCCTGGTTCTTGAGCAAGGTCACCTTCCAGGAGTTCTTCCACTAAGAAACATGGGGGTACGCTGGCAAGGAAATTGTCATACCTACTTGGCTAATGGCTCCCAGCAACTCCCCCCTTCTGATTAATTAAACAACAAGTAATGTGGCTTAAGGACCGTGCCTGGTAGGTTGTCCAATTCAACATATGGTTCTTACCCGTCATCGGAAAACTGACCTTTAGGCGTCAGCCTCTTGTCTTAGGTTGATACCACTGCAACTGGATCATACCCGTCACTGACTACGGGTCCAGCATACAGCCATACTTGTGGATAGGTCTATGCACCAGTGGGGGGGTGAGGTTCTTTGCCTCACCTCTGTTGGCCCCAAAATTTGGCCTTGGTGCCAGTGGGGGAGTGAGGTTAATGTGGCTTAAGGACCGTGCCTGGTAGGTTGTCCAATTCAACATATGGTTCTTACCCATCATCAGAAAACTGACCTTTAGGCGTCAGCCTCCTGTCTTAGGTTGATACCACTGCAATTGGATCATACCCGTCACTGACTACCGGTCCAGCATATAGCCATTGGCCCCCAAATTTTAGACCATCAGTAGCAGAAGGGAGGAGGATAAAGAAATGCCACGACACCAAGCCAATTGACAGTTCCTTTGGAAAAATTGCATCACTGGTGACACCATCAGCAAAGATATGCCAGCATTACCACAATTCGCTGCACCAAACGATAGTTACATAGTCCAGGCAAGTTCTGCAAGCAGTTCAAAGAGGAGGAATCTATCAATATGTCCATTTCCTCCCAAAATCCGTTTCCTCCCAAAGTAAGTTGACTCCTTGATTGAGCATTACTTGTTGAGTTATATTCATTGATGCATCAGTTTATACAGTTTATACAGTTTACTGTGATAGCTATTATAGAAGCTGTAGTTTGGTTTTATCTTTGTCTTCACTGGCACTGGGATGAAGATAGGAATTCTGGCAATGATGCTAAAGAGACATTATCCTGAAAAGAATTATTAAATATAATGAAAAGGAAAGGTGAAAGTAAGCAAACAGATCTGTTAACCTCCTTTAAAAACAATCCTTAACAGCTGTTTACCTAATTTAAATTACTAAACAAACAGATCTGTTAACCACCTTTAAAAATAATCCTTAATAGCTGTTTACCTAATTTAAATTAAGCCATTTAAATCACGTGAATAAAAAAAATAATTCAGATCCATATTTTCATGAGCGCTCCTCATATATGAAATATGGACATATGCACACACAGACATACAACACAAAACACAAGAGTACAACACATAAGACAATAATAAAGGCCTTGTAGCTTTACCTAGGTGAAATCATCATTGCAATGTTTAAAAACTCCAGTCAAAAAATAAAACTGATCAGAAAAACATTAACCTAGGTTTGTATGAGCTCAAAAAATAAAATAGAACCTTATGATGTGGGAAAATGCAATAATAAAATAGATATTGAAAAAAGCATCCTGGTTAATCACTGTCGCAGATGTAAGAATGGCCAAGCTGGAGTTCTGGATATCAGCTGTTATGGATTTGAGTCAAATCATCTTCTTTTTGATTTGCTTTAGTTAGTCTTTCTGGAATCCAAATTGGCTGCTGTTCTCCCTGTGGAAACACACACAAACAGAGCCCCGACTCCAGACAATCACTGGGTCAGGACCTTTCCATTGTCCTGTTAGAATATCTTTCCAAAGTACTTTAGGCTTATGTACATTTTTTGGATACATATGCCTTTCCGCAGCACTAAGTCCTGATGAATCCAAATTTTAAAAGTTTAGAGTAAAAAGCGTTATTTTAAGTTTATCTTTGGGGGATATATACCCCTTCCCAACTCCCTCTTTTTGCTTTAATAAGTACATGTCTTATCTAATAGTTGTCTTAGCTTTTAGTATTTTCTATCTGAAATACCTTTACTTGACATTTTTAACCATTTTTTATCTTATTTCTATCTTCTAGTTTTTTTTTTCCCCCTAAGGTTTGTACATTCACCTTTAGTTGCTTTTTTTTCTCCTAGTTTTCCTTTGTTTCCTATTTTGTGGGTTTAAAATTCTTGTCTTCCTACATCTTCTCTATCTTCCTACATCTTTTCTAATTTTCTATCTTTTTTTCTTTTTAACTTTCTATACTTCTGTCTTTAAAGTTTTTCACTTCAAATTTTTAATCTTCTTTATCTAAATATCTTTTATCCTGTTATCTTCCCATTTTCATGTTTTTTTTTTTTTAAGTAATGCTTTTAAGATTAACTAGGCTTCAAATGACGCAAACTTTCCTCCGTCATGAAGGCATCTTAACCACCTTCAATTTAACCTTTTAAAGCCTTCCAATCATCATCTATACTGTACTTTTAAATGTACTTTTTCACCACCTATAGCTTAACTCTTTTAAATGAGGCTTAGATTCTGTTTAAATCGCTTAATATTAGTTTGCATGGCTGCCCTTCAACTAAAGGCCTTTTTTACTCTATTAAGAAGCTTTGTCTCAATCTGCCATGTACAAATACCTTTTTTCTTCTTTCTTCCTTTCTCAAGCTTTTAATGTAAGTCTAGTTTCCTCAAAATCTTTTTAAATGGTATTTTACAACTTTTTACTTTACCACACAGAGATTATCTCATCTAGAAACATTTCTTTTTCTATTAACCTTTTATATTAAAATATATTTTCACATCTTCAATCTTTTAATATCTCTTTTCTAGCCGTTAACCCTTTTTACAAATTCACATTCTGAAACAACTCTTATAAAATTTCTGATTTAGATAAATTACTCCACTTTAATAAGATGAAATACTTTCATGTTTTTTTATGGTACTATAATACTATAATTGAAACCCAACTGAAACTTCTTATACTCTTTGTATATAAATTACACCTGATAGAATCTTAACACTTAGTAACCTTGTTGCAGCAAAGACACAGACCAAAGCAATATTAAACCTTTTTTCCATTTACCAATTTATGAAAACACACATAATGTTTAAATATATTACCTTATGGAACTTAATAAGTAAAGAGTACTTGATTTCATATTTAGTGGTTGATATTTTAACACTTTAGCTTTGTAAATTAATCAGATGTCTGTAAAAACCAAGATCTTAGACAATTGTACTGAACAGAATTAGCCATCTCTTTCTTGTTGAAGAAAAATCCTTCTACAGGATACCATAATGGTCCCATTGATATACTTAATAACTCGTCTTTATAAAGCCATGGCTTACATTTTTGTATTTTATCAACATATGCCCTAGCTCTTCTTGGTCTTACTGGGGTGCCTCCTTCCTCTAACAATTTCTATTCCTCGGGGGCGAACAACTTCAAACCTTGAGTCAACCATTTTCCCCAGTTTGCCTGAGAAAGTTCTAGGAACAGGCAACTTGAAATAAAAACAACATAAATCAAAACAAGAACGCATTGTTTTTTGAAATGCTCACCCATTCTTTCACTCTTCCTCAGGGGCAAACAATTTCACTTACCTCCAAGTTTCAGACGTTCCGCGTACGGACCACCAAATGCCGCAGTCTGGCTGGGCACAAATCACGAGCCACCACACAGCTTGTAGATTCAAACAGCAATTCTTTATTCCCGAACTGTCACCGGCCCTCTACAAACACGTTCTGGGGAAATCCACGTTCTCTGCCCAAATCCACACCTCCACTGGGCTTCTGTCTCCCAAATATACTCTGAATCCCGTGAGAACTCAAGGGGAACTCAGGCAGCAGGATATGCCCTATTCCCAGCAGGAATAATCTTCCTAAACCGGGAACACCCTAAACTCGGATTATCCTAAACCGGGAACACCCTAAACACGGATCCGCCCTGGTTCTTGAGCAAGGTCACCTTCCAGGAGTTCTTCCATTAAGAAACATGGGGGTACGCTGGCAAGGAAATTGTCATACCTACTTGGCTAATGGCTCCCAGCATGCACCAAAGCCCTTGGCTGAATTAAGATTCTTTAATGGATAAAGGGAGATTTAATTTATCTATTTAATTTTATATCTCTATATGTTTTGTTTTCAATAACTTTTCCAATTTACATTGTTTCATTTTGATAGAAAAATATGTTCACAATATTTTCTTATCAGGTGTATAATATATGATAAATTGAGATGTTAGCCCTTCTTTTATTTTTGATACAGCAATTTCTGTCTTTTCTCTTTCGTTCTCTACCAGTCTTTAAGGGGTTGTCTATTTTCTAAGTATTTTCAAAAGATCAACTATGAATATCTTTATTATCTCTATTGCTTATTTACTATCCCAGTGGTTTTTTTTCTTATTTTTATAATTCTTCTTACTTTGGTTTAATTTACCTTTCTTTCCATTGCTTATTAAGTGGACATTTTAATTATTGTCATTATAATCTTCTAATATAATTCTTAAAATAATAGACTTTTCTCTTACAATGTTTCACCCATATTCCATATATTCAGATTTGTTTGTGTTCTTTATTATTTAATTCAAACTTTCCCCAATTTTATTTGTGATTTCATTGTTTAACCCAAGATAAGATGTCTTCCTTAATTTATAAGATGCAGTCACATTCAAAAATGTTTAATATTTATTAGTAATTTGTCTGTGCTCAGTCAGAATGTTCTTTAAGAATTATCATCTTCATAAATGTATTAAAACTTGCTTTATGGCCTCAAATATAATCTATCATGAAGAATGTTACATATGGGGGGCTGGGGATATAGCTCAGTTGGTAGAGTGCTTGCCAGCACCACCAAAAAAAAAAAAAAAAAAAAAAAAAGAATGTTACATATGGAGTTGAATGAAATATGTTTTCTGTGTCTGTCAACAATATATTCTTTATATCATATCTAATTGATTCAATAATTGATTTTATTTTGATCTGTGTTCTTTCTAATTTTTTGTCTACATGTTCATCTATCATTGCAAATAAAGTATAACATTTTTTGTTTCTATGGCTTTTTTTGCCCTGGTGGTGATCAATCTGTTTCTCATTTTAGTTCAGCAATTCTTATTTTATGTACTTTGAAACTGTTATAAGGTAAATTCATATTTAAGACTGTTATATAAAAATGAATTGACACTTTTATCATTATAAAATATCTCTATATTTCTGACAATATTCCTTGCTACAAAGTTTATTTTTTTTCTGACATCAATAAAGCATTTCTATGGTTGGAATTTAAATGGCATTTCTTTTCCATAATTCAATTTCAGCCCATTTATTTTTTACACTTACAGTGTATCTTTTACTTTGATTCATATTTATATAATCTGCATTTTAATTAAACTTTTTTAATGTAATTTATATGGTTGTTGTTGGATCTATTATTTTGTTACTTAGTTTCTATTTGTTTACTTTTCTTTAATTCTATATTCTACCTTTGGGATTAATCAGCATATTTTAGTATCTTGTTCTGTCGTTTTCATTTGTCTACCTATCTTTTTGCATCACTAATTATTTTATTTTATGTTTATTTATTCATCATAACAGCACTGGGGATTAATCTCAGGGTTTCACGCATTAGGCAAGTGCTTTACCATTGAGCTGCGTCCCCAGCTCTCGAGTGGTTATTTTAGAATTAAAGTGTGTATTATGTTTTCCTACCAATTACTGTTATATCAGTTCATGTAGAGTTAAGAATTTCAAAGCAATATACTGTACCACCAACCATCTTTTGTATTTTATTGTCATATTTTACTGTTTATCATATATAAAAGTATATATTTTTAAATATTTTTAAAAATTAATAAAAATAAGAAAAATGTTATTTTATTTTTATACATGCATTTTGTAAATGAATTTTATTTTTATACATTCATCTAGTATCATTTCTTTTCAGCCGGAAGCACTTTTTTAAAATTAATTTTCACAATACAAGATTACTACCAATGACTTTGGTCATCATTTTAAAAATTATAAAGTGTACTTATTTCACTTTCTATTTGAAGGCGATTTCACTGGTTATATAACCAAGGTTAACAAGATTATTTTGTTCCTGTTTTATTTTGTTATTGAGCTTCCTCAATGTTGTACTTGCTAGGTGGACTTTACTGTTCTTTGTGTTTGCAGTGCTTCTGGTATAAACTTTTCAGTCATTTTTACTATTTTTCTCCTACATTTTTTTATACGGTTTGGAATATATAATCAGAAATTATTTTCTGTCCCATTAGTTCTGTCTTTACTTGGAAATCCACTTACACGTACATTAGTATGATAACCTTCATTGTTCTCTCTGTTCTTTTTAATGTTTTATGTGTCTGTGTTCCACTTTATACTTTCTATAAAGCACTTCAAATTTAGATATTTTATTGGGCTATGTTCATTCTATTGTCAAATAAATATATGCTAGATTTTTTTCAGAGTTTTTATTTTCAAATTTTTAGATATAGGATTTCTATTGATTTATATTTTCAACTGAGTGTTGATATTCAGTATCTCTGTATAGTTCTTATTATGTTTATATCTAAATACATGTGCATATTTATAAGATTGCATAAAACCCTTTTCTTCCTGTTCCAATATTTAATGTTTTTCTATGTTGCTTCTGTTGACTTATTTTATTGAATATTTCTCTCTAATTTTTGCTTCTTCACTTCTTTATCTTGTTTTACTGTGTACTGCATGGTGTGTATAGGACAGAGATAATAGAGGGATATAGTTTTATTGTTGTTCTTTTATGTTAGCTATTTTTTAAAGTTAAAAGGAGCTCTGCTTTATATGTGAAGACTAACATGAAAAAGTGATAATTCAGATTTCACCAAGATTGGAGTGGTTATACTACAGAGTCACAACTGTAAGGGGACTGAGCTCCCTATTGGTTAGTGTAGCTCCTGTGCAATGGGCCCCTTATGCAACCTCTGGGTTTATCTCTGCTTCTGTTGCTTTTATAAGTGATTTATTGGTTAACGTCTTTGGCTCGAGTTTGAGCTTGAAGTCAGGAGGGAAGTAAGCAAGAATATTCCATTTGGAACCAAATGGTTCTAAAAACTAAGAATAAGAAATGAATAGCCATTTCTTTCTTATTTCAGTCCCATTTCTTGCCCTTCTTAGAATTATTTGAGAAGTGGTAGAGAATGGAGTATTTCTATTTTGAGGTCATTGCTGCTGCATTTGACTTTACTAGAAATATTCTTCAATCCCTTCCACCCCAGTCTTTCTCAGTATTTCCACTAACCTCATCTCCACTTCCTAGGTTTTCAGTTCGGGAGGGCCTGAGTTCCATCAACATTCACAACTGAGGTACCTTGGCTTGCAGCTGAGGAAGGGCTCTACTCACTGTTTAATGATCTATCAAGATTTATTGTTTCTACTGCTTATCAACAATTACATAGACATATGTGACAGATATGTAGATTTTTCTTGGTATTCACTGTATTTCCTCATCCTTATCTATAAATCAAAGCCTATTTCATTTTCTTTTCTGTTTTTTGAATTAATGAACTAATCCTTAGTACATTAATTTTCCCTTTTTTTTTCCATAAATTCAAACATTTCAACCAAATTTTTTTATTTCAAAAGCCAATTTATTTTCAGTTCTTTATACTTCTGCCTATATAAAAATTTTAACATTAATTTTTTTTGATATTTAATAGTGTTTTGTTACCAGCACCCTTAAGAAATATATAAATCTGGACTCCATTGACTAAAATAAGTATATCATTATAATGTTTCAAATGCTGTTAATCTATATTAAATATTAAAATATATTTATTCTGTTTACCAAACTTTGCTCCTCAGAATGCCCATATTTCACATATTTTGGTTCCAGAAGAAGTTTCAGATAATACTTTTTGATAGTAAATGTTTAGTTTTTTCATTAAGAATTATACCAACTACAAGAAGCAATAATGACATTAATTTATCAGGATTTGTTACAACTTTATTCTTGATCAATACTCAGAATTATTTTCCCTACAAATTAAACTCCTCTAAGGTGTTTGCATATTCTGAAAATTAGTGCTTTTGAACCAAATTTTTACTGATTAAAAGTAACAGGAAATGAAAACCAAAAAAAAAAATAATAAATTCTCAAGAGATTCACAATTTTTCAAGTTCTATGATTTTTGTATAGTCTATATTTATTCAGATTTGTAAAAGTTCTTATCATAGTTTGTTTTTATTTTCTGTGCTTTGGTAGAACAGCACAAAAACTTTGTCTTTCTCCTTCATTCTACTTTGAAATAAATATATATTTATATGTATATATATATTTATTTACATTTATATATTATTATTCTGAGCATGAACACACAAACACAAGTGAAATATGACTGAGCAGAAGGATAAAAGATTGAAGACTATGGTGATATCTGAGAGACTCTGTGCCAACTGGACCACCTGTCATAATTCTCTCTTGTCAGAAAATTACATAAGCCACTTTTACAATTTATAGCAAAACACATTTCTTAGCTGCTATAAATAATTTAAAAATATTTGTAAATCAAACATACAGATATGAAAATCTCATATGACTTTAAAATAAAGTTTGAAATTGTCTTTATGGACCAGTGAACTACTTAATATTCCTTCACTCCTGAGTCCACACTAGAAATTAAAATTAAGTCAAATCTGAAAAACAACACTTCAAAATTATTATCTAAATTTAAGCTGATTTTTTTTGGGGGGGAGAGTATTGAGTACTGAACTCAAGGGCACTCGACTACTGGGCCACATCCCCAGCCCTGTTTTGTATTTTATTTACTGACAAGGTCTCACTGAGTTGCTTAGCACCTAGCTTTTGCTGAGGCTGGCTTTGAACTCAATCCTCCTGCCTCAGCCTCCTAAGCTGCTGGGATTACAGGTGTGTGCCATTGACCCTGGCTTAAACTTTGATGTTAACACCTCAAAATTTAAACAAATAGGTCTCCAGTGTAATAGGGAGATTACAGCTAAGAGAACTGCAAACTACAAATAACACTCCTTTTTGGTGTGTGGTAGGATTTTTTCATTTGTTTGATTTTTAAAAATTTGTTCTTTTTAGATATACATGGCAGTAGAGTGTATTTTGACATATCATACATACATGGAGTATAACTTCCCTGGAGTTACACAGGTACAAGTAACACTCTTTGATGATAAGTGCTTAGGGAACCCTAAAGTAAAAAGAGGAGATGAAAAAACACTAAAGTAATCTGAAGACCCTGGATTCTAAAGCTTACAGCAAACATTCAATACAGCCCAACTCCCAGATTAGCAGATATCCTCACATTAGATGTTTGTCTCAGTGTATATTACTGCTAAAAAAACACCTGGCTTTTAACAACAACAACAAAATTAAAAGGCATAGCAACAGCAAAAGTAAATAATTTAAGTCTCAAGAGACAATGAGATCATCAGAACATGATTCAGTGATGACACAATTAAGAATTATCAGTCAAGAAATTTAACTATGAGTAAAGGGTTAAGGGCACTAATGGAAAGATTAGAAATTATGTAAGCACAGATGGCTAATGTAAGCAGAGGTGAAAACACAGGGAAGAGTCAGAAGGAAATGCTACAAATCAGACAGAATATAACAAAATGAAGGATGCATTTGATAGTTTCACTAGTTGTCCGAACACAATAGGGAAAAATAATTGGTGAATTTTAGGATAAATTAAAAGAAACATCCAAACTAAAAAGCCAAAAGAAAAATAATTAATCAGAAAACATTGAAAAACCATTGGATAACATCTAAAGTTGCAAGATTTAGGTAGTTGGAACACAAGAAGGAAAAGGGCGGTGGGGAGAAGAGTATCTAAAGATGGTAAAGAAATTTTACAATGTATGAACCAAACATGGATTTGGAAAGCTTAGCATATACCAAACACGACAAAAGCCAAAAGCACAACAGCCAGATTTAAATAATCTTTTGGCAACAAACTAAAGGCAAAGACAAAATCTTGAGAAGCCATACCAAAAATAATAATAATAATAATAATAATAATTATCTGTGAAGAAATAAGGATAAGGATTTTAGCCCAATTCTGGTAAGAAACTACAGGAACAAGAAGAGAGTGCAGTAAAATATTTAGTGGTCACGTACAGATACAACTAGAAGCTAGATTTTATTCTTTCAATTGCAAAAGCATTAAAGGAATAAAAACATCAACTTAGAATTCAACATCTAGCAAAGTTTTTCTTCAAAAGAAAAGAAGAAATAAGAACTTAGAAAACCCAAAACTAAGGAAATTCATTGCCAGAAAACTGCCCTGCTAATGTGTTAATAGATTCTTCAGGGAGAAGGAAAATGATGTGAGCAATTCACATTTACATGAAGAAAGCAAATGCGTTGGAGAATGAATAAATGAAACTAAAATGTTTTCTCATTCTAAATTGATCTAAACTATATCTGTATTGATAGCAAGAACATAGCAAAAATAATTCTAATAGAGGGACCAATGAAATGACTGATAGCAATGTTATAAAAAATGGATAGAATATCTATACTATATGTAATGTTGTATAGTGTTATTTGAAAGGTAGCTTATATTAGCTAAAAATTTATATTGGAAACCACTAGAATAGTTTTATAAAGTAGCATGATTCACATGATGAGATCAACCATGAATTTGATAATAAATTTTTAGATGCAACATTAAAAGCCCTATTATTAAAAGAAAAAAATTGAATTAGACTTTGTTTAAAAAATTCTATTATTCAAAAGACCCTGTCAAGAGAAGGAAACTTACTGTCTTCTAAAATATACAAAAATCTTAAAACTCAACAATAAGAAAACAACCCATTTAAAAATACACAAAGATTTTTTTTAACTTCTTTTAATTAGTTACACATGACAGTACAATGATCTTGACATATCATACATTTGAATCAGATGGGATATAATTTCTAATTTTTCTGAGTGTACAGGTTGCAGAATTACATTGATCATGCAGTCACGTACATACCCACAGCAATAATAAAGTCTATTTCATTCTGCTGTTCTTCCATTTCCCCCTTCCCCTCACAAAGATCTTAACAGACACTTTGTATACCCACACAACATTAATGGCAACTAGTATATGGAAAAGTGCTCGACAGAATTATTCATTAAAGAAATACAGCTTACAATGATCTTGACATACTAACACAACAATAACAATGACTTGAATCCATTAATCTGACAATACCAAATTCTGGCAGGAACACAGAATAATAATAGTGCTCATTGCTGGTGGGAATTTAAAATGGCACTGCCACAAAGCAGGGCAGCTTGCCAGTTTCTTCAAAGACTATACATAGTCTTACCACACTCTCCAACAATCATGCTCCTGGGTACTTAACCAAGTGATCTGAAACTTTATATCATGTAGAAGCCTAAACATGAATGTTTATTACAGTTTTTTTTATAATCACTATGATCTGACGGCAGCCCAATTGAACTTCAATAAATGAACTGATAAACTGTAGTATACCCAGATATAAAAAGAAAGAATCAGGAGGGTACAAGAAGGAATAGCTGAATATTGAATATTTACTGTACTGTGAAATAAGCTTCCCTCCCCCCCGCCCAGGAAATGCTAATAACCCTATTACTCTAACTATATGACATTGTGGAAAAGGCAAAAGTAGATTTAATGACAAAGATCAGTGGTTTCAGAGGTGAAGAGAAGAAAAGAAGAATGGAATAGGTTAAAAGCTGGGATTTTTCTAAGAAAACATAACTATTCTGTATGATGCAAAGATGGATACATGACATTATGTCTGTCAAATCCCAGCCTTTTATAGTATGGAGAAAATCTTGATTAATGCAGTCCTTTAAAACTGTCATTTGGGAAGTAGTTGGAATACTGCAGGATGGAATGCAGAAGGTGATGAAACAATCTAATTGTTTTTAAAAATGTATGAAACAACCTCACCGAAGTGGGGGAGTGTCCTTACCTAAGCAATTTTTGGAAATGAGAATAAACTGTGAGATTAAAGGCAGAAGGAACTGTACATGAGCATCATGCTCCAGTTAATAAAGTGGTTTCCCATGGGGATATGGGTTATTGATTCTGATACTGCTGATCTATTTTACACTATGAATGAACAATGAAGCAAAAGAATGGGGGTGGAGAAAGCTAGATTTCTCATTATTTTTGTGGGAGTTCACCAGCAAACAATCTGAGAAGGTGAAAATGAGCTACGTGGTGATGCATTTACATTGGAAATATCAGTATGAATTCATAGTTGGATTAATATAAATACATATTGTTACATACAGAAATACTTACAAATATCTATATGTGCACAGATTAGTGTCTGTGTATTTCCTTGCTCTGTCAGATAGATGAGAGAGCAAAATAAAATATCAAATTATGCCACAAAGCAATCTAGTTTTTTGGTGAAATAACTTTTGTTCAAATGAAGTACATGTAAATATTTTATTAAGTACACTCTATCTAAGGAATATTAGCTGAAGATTTTCTTTCAGTAAAATTTCTTTGCTCAGCAGGCTATCTATGTTCAGTGTTACATCTCTTCCATAAAGTTAACAGGATTTTTGAGGATAAATGTTTTCTTTTTTCAAATAAAGGATCATCTTTATCTGAGTGTTAGATCCTACTTAGATTCTGTTAGTTCCAAAAATATTGAAGTCAAATGGGATAGTTTTGAAAAACATATGGTCATATATCATTGGTGTTAGAACTGGGGTATGGAGGTGACTGAACTAAATCCCTCTCAATCTCTAGGTTTCTGTCAACACAAATGAATGAAAAATTACTTGCCATAGATGAATAAAAAATAAACTCTCTCTTAGAATGAGGAAATAGATTATATTTTCCTAATATGAAAGTTGCTTTTTTTTCCCAAATAGTTGTACTGAGAAAGCTTTTAATTCCCAATATTAATTGAAAAGGTCTGTACAACAGGGTAGATTTCAGAACCCTACTATAAATTGATAGAGCTAGTGTCTCAGGCTAGGTTATCCAGTTAGGGACTGAAAATTGAAGAGAGAATGAGACAGAGTAAGGCAATGCAGAAAAAGCTCTACCTTTCTTCTTCTCGCCACCTATTTAAGCATATTTAATCCTGCAGCCTGAAGCATATTTAATCCTGCAGCCTGAAACTTGCATGCCAGGACAGAGATAGTCAGAAAAGGAAAGAGATACACATGCCATACACTCTGATATTAAATATAACAAATTTCTCTCAGTAGAAAAATAAGGATTTTTCAGGTCATGTGGCACATGCTTGTAATCCCAACAGTTTGGGTGGCTGAGGCAGGAGGATCAAAATTTCAAAGTCAGCCTCAGTAATTTAGTGAGACTCTGGGCAATTTAATGAGATGCAGTCTCAAAATATAAAATAAAAAAGGGTTGGGGATGTGGCGCAGTGGTAAGCACCCTTAAGCACCCCTGGTTTAATACTTGGTACCAAGAAAAAAAGAAAAGAAAATAAAATTCAGAATCTTATCCATCTCTAGGCAAAAATAAGTAATTTATTTTTCACTATAGAGGGAGAATATTAAATACATTACAAACTCTGTATCTGCGGCATGATGTAGAAGTCCCTTCTCACTCAGGAAATAAATTGTTTCTTAATCTCAATATCTTGAGCTGGAATAACAAAAGACTAGCGTTAACCAATGGTTTGGCTATTTTTGATGGAAGGAGAAACACGTGAGCCAGTCCATACCCACTCGAATATCCTCCTTGTTGCTGTGTGGTACTAAGCTTGCTGCAGCCATAGGAGCCATGATCCTATGGTTAATCCACACAAAGGCCACTTTGCCTCTTAGGACCAAAACATATACCATACCTTACTCAATTTTCTAGCTCAAATTTAAACCTGTCTGTTGCATTGCTCTAATAAACCACCTATGTCTACTTTAGTACTAAATTTACAATGGGATCTGTCTAGAGAAATAACCTCCGTCTCATATGAGTAACACTTATATTTTTGTAATTTTCTCCACATCCCAATTTCTTCCAGTTCCTTGTAGGTGCCCTAGTGCACTTGTATTTCAAAGAATTTTGATTTTTCTTTTTTTCCAAATGTTTGCACCTATAAAGCTTTTCACCTAAAGATATCGTTGATGGGTCTAGTAAAGACCAGTTTCTGCTCTCAATGTTTTAGTTCTTGAGCAACTTGTTGTTTCCAGGGATGCAGGGTCACTCTTATCAGGCATATGTTTTCCTGCAGCAGTGAACATGTTTTCTTCATGGTTCCTTAAGCCTGTTTAGAAGATTTCCCTCCCTTTCACAATTTTGGAATAAATCTGAGACTGGTTTGGTAAAATTCAACAGAGAAGCCATTCAGTCCTTGACTTTTTATTGTTGAGAGATTTTTAGTTATTGACTCAATGTCCTATCTTGTCCCTAGTCTGTTTGGACTTCCTATGTATTCAGCACTTTATTTTGGAACATATATGTTTCTAGGAATTCATCCATTTCTTCTAGTTTTTTGGCTTCATTGCATATATTTGTTCGTATTAGTCCCTAGTGATCTTTTGTATTTTTATCTTATCAGTTGCAATGGTTCCCTTTCCATTTTTTATTTGAGTTTCCTCTTTTCTTGATTAATCTAGATAAAGGTTTAATTTTGTTTATCCTTTAAAAGAACCAACTCTTCATTTTGTTGATCTTTTGTATTATTATTTATTTCATTTATTCTACTCTGTTTATTTTTCCTTTCTTTTAATTTGGGGATTGGTTTGTTCTTGTTTTTTAATGACTTGAGTTGCATTATTAGGTTGTCTAGTTTTTTTTTTTTTTTTTTTGGTGGGGGTAGGTACTAGGGTGGGAACTCAGGTGTACTGGGCCACTGAGCCACATTCCCAGGCCTATTTTGTATTTTTTATTTAGAGAAAGGACCCTGTCTGTAATCCCAGCGGCTTGGGAGGCTGATGCAGGAGGATTGCAAATTGAAAGTCCACCTCAGCAAAAATGACTTCCTAATAATGCAGAGCCACCACACCCAGCTTAGCATCTTATATTTTCTTAATATAGGCATTTATTGCTATAAATGTATCTGTTAATACCATTTTTACTGCATCTCATAGTATTTGAAATTAATTGTTTTCACTTTCATTTATCTCAAGAAACTTTAAATTTCTCTTTTGATTTCTTCATTGACCCCGGGGGTCATTCAAAAGTATGTTATTTAATATTATTTAATATTTAATTCTCACATTTTTTTGCAGTTTCTAAAGTTCTTCGTGTTGTTTATTTCAATTTTGTCCTCTACTATAGGAGAATGAACCCAGGGTACCTTACCAAGCTACTGAGAGACATTCTTAACCTTCTTTTTTGTTGTTTTTTTGTTTGTTTTGTTTTGCTTTGTTTTGTTTTTAGACAGACTCCATTAAATTGCTGAGGTTCACCTTGAACCTGAAATCCTCCTGCCTCAATCTCCAGAGTAACTGAGATTACCAGTGTGCTCTAAGCGATGAAACCTCAAGGTCATTGTCAAGCCTCTAGAAGACAGAGATAAGGACACAACCTTTGTCTTCTTGGTGAATATGTGATTAAAGTTCCTTTCATGATTTTCACCTTTACTTTTTCTTTATAATTTTTTTGGGTGAAGGGTAGACCTTATATAACGGATCCCTAGAACCTGGCCTCTGGCCTAGAACTCTGATAAGAATCAGATAAAGTGCATTCTATAATTTCAACTTTTAAAATTCATTAAAATTTGCTTTGTAGCCTAAGCTATAAAGCTTAGGTATGGTCTTATGTATGGTCTATCCTGAAAAATGTCCCATGTGCTGTTGAAGAGAAAGTATGTTCTGCAACTTTTGGATGAAATGTTCTATAAATATCTGTTAGGTCCATTTGTAGTGGAATTACAGTAGAGTTTTACTCCAATGGCTTTGTTGTTGTTATTGCTGTTATTTTTTGGTCTGGATGATCTATTCATTGATAAAACTGTGGTATTAAAGTTCCAAACTATTATTGTATTCAGGTCTCCATTTAGGTCCAAGAATATTTGCTCTGGCATTGGGTGTACATGTATTTATGACTATTATTTTTCTCTAGATCAATTAACTCTTTTTTCATTATTTAATAACCTTCTTTGTCTTTTTAATGATTTGAAACATGCTAATTATCCTGATTTTATCATTACATACTATACACAATTATTACACTGGACACTATAAATACGCAAAATTTTTAAAAATTAAAGAAAATTTCCACTTTTCTGCTGAAAATACTTAACTGAGTATCCCAAACTGTTTTGTATGTTCATCAATTCTTTCACTTGCTTATGTAACTCTCATAGTACTTACTATTTCAGGGTATATAATCTCTCTCTTTTTTCTATATATATATTTGAAGCTATCTTTTCTTTTTTCCCTCTTAATATGCTTTAAATTATGTCTTGTAGAGTCTTACACCATGAGATTTGAAGTTAGTGGATGCTGAATCTATTTAAGTATCCATTATGTCATCCTTGAACTATAGTTACATCTCCTTTTCCCATTTATATATGTCAAAACTCAAATTCAAGCACACAAGTATGTTTGTTCTTCAAGCTTAGCTATACCTTCATTTTTTTCACTTAAGCTTTTCTGCTGTTCATTTTCTGAAATACCAGAAAGTACTTTTTAAGTGTTCTTATGTATCTCCTCATACCTGCTACAATGAGTCTAGACATTAGAATTTTTTTTATTATTTATACATATTTATTCCGTTTTATTTCTCTATTTCAATCCAAGAAAATATACAAATTTTCCCTTTCAGGAGAATCCATATACTCTTTTTAGCTGATTAAGAATAACATACTTTGATGCCAGAGATGGGAACTTTTGACTGGGTGTCAATGAAAACAAATGCCAAGTCAACTAAGCATGAATATCCAGGCAAAGCTTTAATTGGGGAAAAGAAAAGCTGGGAGGGGCTTCACCTCAAGCTTAAAGGGACAGCTCTGACTAGAGAGTAGTCAAAATTGCCAGATACAAAAGAATGGTTCAACCTTTTATTTAGTTGTCTGGGGCAGAAAGGGTTTGGTATTTTTGTAAAGTAAAGAGTTTCCTGTGGAAAATAGTCTAATATCTCTTGCCATCCCCTACACCTTGTACTTACAGTTGATTTGATTGTGAAGAAGAGGGTAAAAAGAGACACAGTCCATACATTATAAGAGTGAAGGAGAAGGAAAAGACTTTGAGAAAGTCAAGATTATGAATGAAAGTGTTTATCCCGCATTTTGTCCTTTAAATAGTCCCTGTCTCAATACCAGTCTCCAGTAATTCTATAACATGTACATTTTTGAAAGACATATATTATCAGGGTTTATTAACTTAGGAAAATTTGGTACCCTGTTATTTGGCATAGAAAGAGAGGACAGAATACCAGGACTCTGAGAGATGATCAAACATATTCAGCTGCTAAATGTTTTTTTCCCTTGGTCTAAAATGCAGTTCTGAACAAGATGAACATAATCAAAATTTGAAGTTGCTAATTTATAAACACACACACACACACACACACAAATGTCATAAATCTGCTTTTATTTCAAGTGGAAATCCAAGATCTGAGATTGGAAAGAAATCTGGACTAGAGGAAATTGTCAATTCCATTGGCAAACCATGTATCATGGAAGTGCATGTGTCCATTTAATTTGTCATGATTTCATTAAATATCAAAATTGTTCAACTTTTATTTTTCATGGTATTTTAACGGTGACCCACTTTATGCTTTAAATGTAGCCCTTGCTGTTCTGCCACTATTACCTCTTTTTAAAGTGGACATCCCCCTCCCCCTTTACTAATCTCTCCCTCTCCCTAATCTCAGGGGAAACTGTATTACCTTTCTTCCCCATTTCCAGGCAGAGTAATCTGTCCTTGAGCACACACCCACCAGAAAAAGAAAGTAGTTCAGATTTGGGGATGGCACCAGAAGATTTCAATAATGCTATTTCCCAAATTAACAAGTGGATTGCAACTATGGATAGAGAACATATGGAATGTAACATTTTGAATCACCTTTTTTAAAAGCTCCTGTTCCCACTGATGGGCAGACTCACAGCCTATGGCACAGGAGTCCCCTATGTTTCTTCTTTGCTAGCAAAGTAATAACATCTATTTTTCCTACTTCTAAAGTCCTGGTTATAGGATTGACATCAGGAACAAGGATCAATCTTTCAGTAAAAATATAACATAATCCATATATCATGTAAATGTAGTATTTTTCCTCATATAATATATATTCCTTTAGGTGGAAAATATATATATATTTTATATTTTTTTCATGATGAAGTTCTTGTTATAAATAAAAAAAAAAAAACATTCAGATTGTATATATTATTATGGGTTGAACTGTGCCCCCACATAGAAACACTGAAATTCTAACCTCTATACTTAAAATGTGACCTTATTTGGAAATATGATCATTGCAGATATAATCAATTTAAGGTTTTGTCATTTTGCATTAGCATGGACATTCGCTGAAAAAAACTGGTTTCTTTATAACCAAAGGACGTTTGAACACAGAAAGATGCAGGGAAACATAGGGCAGAAAACCATGCTATGACAGAGGCAGATATTGCAGGGATTCTAAGCCTCTTGTTCTTGTACTTCCACAGGAAGAATTTGAGATGAGTAGCCCACAAGAATAGGCAGAAGTTTATTTGAGGAAGTGAGACTACAAGAGAGAAGCATACAATCTAGGTGCTGAGTGGTCTGGACCATCTCCACAGAGAGTGGAGTGACCCTTACAGAATTGAGGGTTTTTAAGGAATTTGAGTTTCTTTGTCCTTTTTCTGTTCTCTTGTATCTCCTTAAGTGGTTAATTATCTCTTGGTTTAGCCTTTAGTGAATTCCCTACAAGGGTCATGATGGTCATATGTGGTGAGTGCGCATGGTATCAGTGATAAGGGAGGGTGGTGGGAACCTGATCACAGGAAATAGTGAGTACATGGACTAGAAGAGTCCTTTAAGGGGTTATAATTATCTGTGGCTGGGGGAGGCTCTGACATATCATACCCCTTTTCCTTACACTTATCTATTTCAGTAAGGTTCCCCATGATTTTAAGTAATAGTTTCCTTATATAGTTATACTTATCTATGGGCTGGGAAAGGTCTGACCTTTGGCTTCTATTTTCCAGATGCTTGACTGTCTGATAAAACTCCTTGTAGTCTCAGTTTTGTGATTCTTGATAATGCTTATTGCATATGGCTATTGTCAGCCCTTTATTTCACTAGGGCCAGCCTACCTGTTCATGCCTGAACTGACCTACCTAACAGCAGAGATTTACATATGCAACTCAAAAACTATCTACAATTGCTGGCATCTGCCAGAAACTAAAAAATAGGCCTAGAAAAGAATCTTCTTCAAAACTTTTCAGGAAGAAAATAACTTATCAATACCTTGACTTCAGACTTCTAGCTTACAGAATTCTGAGACAGTAAACAGTTATTGCGTCAAGTCATTTGTATTGTAAGTTGTTACAGTAGCTTAGAGATCCAAAGAAAATTATTTATGTCCATATGGCCTGCAACTTAAAATATAAATATGTATTAATATATTCATATACATGAGATTTTTCTTTTATTTGCATATTTAATTTACAATAAATCAACATCTTTATGCTTTATCTTTGAGAACATTATCTTTGAGAACATTAAAAAACTCATGGGAATATTTATTCTGATTGACAACTTCTATTTAAAATTTGACACTTTTCATGTGCTGCCTATCATCTATATATATTGTATATATAACTCTTGGTTAAAGTAGAAAATGACTCTGTGTGGGTCTGTGTCTTAGCACAACAGAGCAATAAGCGTGCGTGCGTGTGTGTGTGTGTGTGTGTGTGTGTGATGTAGAAACTATTGCATGGGAAATGTTCAGATATATGTTTTATTTCAGTTCTTCAGCTGTTAACCACATTAGAATTCTTGTTGATTTCTTAAGAAAATGATGAACATAAGAAATACCATCAATAAAAGTGAAAGGGACAAGGTGAATCAATCTAATGGCAGAATCTCAATCCTTCCAGGGATCTATCTAAGTCCATAAAAAAAGTACCAGTTGATAGGTAACAGCAGGGGATTAAAGACTGAAGCAGTTTACTACAGGCTATGAATGACCTGATCCCTTCATCCATCTGTCTTTTTATATGAGAATGTTATGCTAATTAGCTGCGTAAATTGTTTCCTGATGACATTAATTTTGTGCCTTTTTGTTATTCTAAGCTTTGACTTTCACTGTGATAAAAATATACTAAGGGACATTTCCAATTTAGATGGTTCTGATCCTGATAAATTCCAACACAGAAGCAATGTTGTGGGGAAATATGCATAAAGAGTAAACCTAATCAATCCTGGGGATAGACATAGAGGACTTTGACTTTCTATATAATCATTCCCTTTAGCTTCTAAAGCATTACATTAACACACTTGAAATGTTAAAACATAATTCAAGGAGAACTTTCAGCAAATGTAATTTTCATTGCCCCATTTTCTTTGGAGAAAATCAAGACTTGAATATTAACGTTGAGGAAGTAATGGAACAGATAGCCGTGATGTGAAATCTTATTAGTAAACAAGAGCTGCATCTGAAAAAATATTGTCATTAAAAGCTATGTAGTAGTTAATTGAGTTTGATATGAAATTTAGTGCTGGAAAGTTAATGACTAATGCAGCTATTTCACAGAGCTTGGTTACTGCAGGCTCCATAATGATCTCCTTTTGCTTCGGAGCAACAATGAAATTAACCTCTCTTTTGTCCTGCAGGTGTTGTGTTCTGATAATGCATATCCTTTACAAGTTTGGCTAAATTATTTGCTTTGCATATAAATTAACCCCACAACTGAATCAATATTAGAATAATGAAAATGCAGACAACATTTTTATTCTAAGGAAATAAAAATTTATAGCAAAATATATCAAAATCCTAAATATAATTTCAAGGGGATGGACAAAATAAGAAGATAGGAAGAAAATATATAGACTAAGACAAAGGGGAAAAGGAGAAGTGAAGCTGGAGAATAAAAGGTTTCATTACAGTAAGAGTAGGGAAAAAATAATTGAGAATTAGTACATTTGTTTTCCAGTATAAAAATAAAATTGCATTTATTTAACAATTCTTAAATGACTTCTTCTGAGTTCCACTTTATTGGGTATGTATTGTTCTTTAAACTCTAATTTCAAAATATGCCACATTACACTATAGGAAAAGACCCAATTTCATTTAGACATAAAAAATTGATGATTATGTCTCACTAGCACTAACAATTTTTTTTTATTTTGTACCAACAGAGACATTTTTCTTGAATACTTTTCTCTGTTTTTCTTCCTCTAATATTTTCTTCCTTCAAAAAGTATGTGTAAATAATTTATAAATATGTTTTTTAAATGATAGCTAACTACAAATAGCTTTTATTTTTAGGTAATGGAAAATTCAGTGACAGATTCAGTGGTGAATGCATGATAATGTGCCGTATTATCTCAAGTGCATGCAGTTTTGTAAAAAGGAGGAAGAAAGTGAGCATTTTTTCCAGCTGTACATATTTAAATTTTTTGTTTAACTGGGTACTGTGTCTTATGCCTGTAATTGCAGCAACTATGGAGGCTGAGGCAGAAGGATGGCAAATTCAAGGCCAAAATAGGCAATTTAGGGATACCCTTTGTCAAAATAAAAACATCTGGAGATTTTGCTCAATGGCAGACCACTGGATTCAATCCTCAACACAAGAAAAATAAATATATACATACATAAAAATAAAGAATATGTTTACCAATGGATATTGATTAAAAATTATAATGATACTACTTGAATGATAAATAATATTATCAGTACTTAATCAGGCTCTCATATTTGCTTCTGTTTAAGTGTTTATGGAAATAACCCTGTTTTGTTCAATAGAAAATATTTATTATTTTCCTCCTTTACAGTCAAATGTTGGGTGTAACTTTGATATTCTTTGTTATTACCCATTGGGCTCCATGTTCATCTTTGTTTCTAAATTCCAAAAGCAATCTGGGTTCTAAAGTACAATAATAATCGTTAATAATTTATACAGTGCCCAGCTCCAAAACAGAGTCGGGAATGCTATAGACAATAATAAGCACACATTAAACCAACTGGGCACTGTGCCCAGAAAATCAGCCAAGTACACACAATAGGCAAGAAAATAGCTTGCATGTTTGTGAGGAGAAATAAGAAAGGGAAAACAATGCATGAAAGACTTTTCAACAGAATGTCCAGGGAGTCGATGAATTTCTAAACTTCCCTAGGAAACAAAAATATTTTGAAGTCATTTCTTCTGGGTCTACTTACTGTCTTGAAATTTATGATAGATATGAACCCCAACAGAAGAGGCTGAAACAAGCTGAGTACACTGCAAAAAATTTCAAAATTCATAGGTATAATAGATTTCAGGTTTTACAAGCTACCAAATGATGAGTGCAATGTACTATAGGTTTATAGGATTTTTCTTTGGTGAATATGCCTTTAGTTAATCATTTTCCCTCTTATGATTTATCGAAATTATAGTGTTCCACATGGGATGTCAGCTGATTAGAACAAGGGGACAAGGAATCCGGTGTGTGTGTGTGTGTGTGTGTGTGTGTGTGTGTGTGTTTAACCTGTTATTCTTAGATCACATTTTTCTAGCAAATTTAAGCAGGAAAATTCTTTTATAAACTAGAAAAACAGAAGTCACCTTACTAAAATACATTTTGAGTCTTCATTTAGGGGCACTCATAGGACACAGATATAAAAAATGATAGAAATCACTATATATACATATATATCACTGTATATGTATGTATACATATATATATATATGTATACATACACAAAACCCTTACGTTGCAAGTGCTTTTAGAAGGCCTGTGAGTTGGTTATTTATATTCTTAGTATTCATTTATCATAAAGCACTATGTAAGTAGAAGCAACACAGTTGAAATTGTCAAGAGGGAAACTAGAGATGCCCAGTTGCTTTTGGTATATATCCAAACTAGGCAAAGAATAAATGGAAGAAATCTTTAAATAGGAAAAAAAATTAACCAAATGATTTAGTTTAATTCTACACAGTATAAAAAATATTTGGCAGAATTTCAGAAACCTAATATATATTCTAGCCCTCAACTGTAACCAAAGATATGACAGTTTATGTCTTGGGAAGTAAATATTTTATTAAAATATGAATTTTCCTTTTTTTCCAGAAGAGATAATATTCTGTAAACAGATAAATGTATATTGTTAAACTGGAACCTAGATTTCAGCATGAGTATACACAAATGAATAGATTTTTACTCCATGACACTTTATTATTTATCAGGAATGAATGACATTAAAACCTTCTTTCAACTTAATGAGTATCATTAGAACAAAAATGTCATTATTTTCAAACAATGTAAAAGAGAGTAACTCCTCTACTAATATGTCCTTATATTGTGAAATCTTATATTGGCAACATGACTTGTATATGAAATTCTGGAAATCTTTAAAAGTTTTCAACTTTTAAAGCATCAATGAGTAAGGTTTTTTCTAATAGTGTGTGTGGCTTATGGGTGGAGAAGCAAGGAGGCCAGAGGTAAATATATAAGTAGGAAGGTGGACTGCTCACAAATTATCATTTGTGTGTGTGTGTCATACATTAATATCCTAGTATATATAAATAAATTTAGTTATGACTAAGTGAGTCAAAGAGATTTTTAAATTTTTTTTTGAATTGTTTTCTCAGTGGCTTATAAGACATATTTGATGTCTTTTTCTAATAATCCTACTGCCTGTTGTTTAAGGCTAGATAGTCACAACACAAATAGTGAAGTACCCAGAATTATTATTACAAACTCTGTCATATAAAAGTTTTTATATGACATTATATAAAATGTATTATGCATGAAAAGATTATGAAGCTGAAAGTTCTCTAAGTATTATGTATGCCACTTAGCTATGTTCATCTATTTCTATTACTTTTCAGTTTTCTCATCCACTCTTTCAACATTGAGTAAAGACCAGTCAGTTGTGCCCCAGGAATCAATGATGAATAAGATTCTAAACTTTAGAAGGCCTATAACGGGAAAGTAAACAAACAACACAAACCAAGTTTATTATAGTACAGTCTATTAGTGTTATATTAACACTAAGAACAGAGAGCTGGAAAAAAATGTGAATAATATCTTTCCAAACTTGAGAAGTTTAAAAATAGCTTTTTTAAAAAAAAATAATACTAATCGGAGATCTAAAGGACAAGTAGGAATTATCCAAGAAAAGGAAAAAAGAATATTCCCAACAGTCGAAAGTTTTTGTTCAAGTGCTGGGAACAAATGAAATGTTCTGTAATAAACATGTTTGACTTTGTTTAACATTTTGAAACTAACATCATGGATCTACAGCATAGCTCATAGAAAAAACTTTGGCACATGCAACCCTGTTTCTGTAAGGCATTGACAGGTAACACTTGAATGAAAATGCAGATGTTCAATGTTCATGTGTGTTTTAAAAAACTATGTATTTCCTAAACATTTAGAGATTTTTTCCTGAATGAGTCCTCTTTAATAAACTAGTAGGGCTGGGGCTGTGGCTCAGTGGTAGAGCTCTCACTTAGCATGCATTAGGCACTGGGTTTGATCCTCAGCACCACATAAAAAAAAATAATAATAATAAAATAAAGATATTGTGCCCACCTATAACTAAAAAATAAATATTAAAAAATAAATAAACTAATATATGAGCCTCCAGAAGGTGTTACTAGTAAGCATTACTTTTCAAAATTACGTAACAAACAAAACCTTTAGTCTTAGAGCAGCACTTTGAACAAGTTTTCTAAGGAATATAATTGGAGGAGTGTTGCTCTAAATATATGTAGAAATTAAAATTTTCCAAATCCAAGTTCATTGTTGTAGAAACTATGAAAAATACATCAAAGAAAATTATAAATTTTGATAGACAATTATAGTGATTTTACTGGTGTTAGCACCAAAGATACATGTTCTTGGGAACTCTATAAATTGATCTTATTTGAAATAATGATCTTTGCAATTGTGATTAAGGTAAGACTATAAAGTATTCTTATCCAGGATTATGTTAAGTCGTAAATCCAATGATGAGTATCCTCATCATAGAAAACAAGAGAGGGACACAGAAGAGCCGTGTGTAGACAGTGACAGCGGTTAGAATTATGTGTCAACAATCCAGGAAGGCTGAGGATTGCTGATAGCATTAGTTGGGCTCTTTCTCAGAGACTCCAGCAGCATCCAATCCTACCCACACATTGATTTCAGTCTTTTAGACTCCAGAACCTGAGAGAATGGATTTCTTTTAAGTCACTTAGTTTATGTCAATTTCTCAGGACAAGCCTAGGACTCAATACAAGGATATAGAACAAGTTGTATTTAAACAAATTTTAACCTTAACACATATCATCAAATGGTGCCCAATGAATCATAATGCCTTATGAATTCACGTCCTTGAATTGTCTATTCAATCTGAAGGTCTCCAAGGGTCCCTCGTAACTTCTGCTTACTCTCTCTTTTGCACTGAGAAACATGCGGAAATATCTAGACTAGCTTTCTTTAAGATTTGAAGCCCTGCAGTAAGAAAGGGCAGAAAGAAAAAAAAAAAAGAAAAAGACCAGGAAGACAGAGAAGAAGGCTCAGTAGGCTCTTCATCATTGCATATCAACCGTCTACCATGGATCCTTCAGTCCCAGAGGAGCTGACTGGTGAATACTAACAAGTGAGAGAATCCACTCTCTGTAGGAGAGACAGCAACCAGTTAAGTCCAGTCCACATTGCACAATCAAGAACAGGTCCACGATTTTTGCTTAGTGGTTTCGTGCTATTGTTTACAGTGGTTTGTTATGTAGAAAACAGAAACAAACCAACAAGCAAAATGTAGCTATCTAGTACCATCTACAAGTATTTATTTTTAAAACTATAAACAAAACAGATTCATGTATAAAAAATCAGTTGGTGAGTTAGCAGAGACAGTTCTAAATTTATTTTTAACAATTAAGAATGTTGATCAACTTCCCCATACTATTTTTAAATCCTGTCTTCTAATGTTTTAAATCTCTGGGATGTGGGGGGGGGACTTGTAAATAAATAGATACTGTAGTGTGCATGAACACACAGACTTATATTAAAATCCTACAGAAGTGTATCCCCCCCAAAAAAAATGCTAAATGAAAATTTTAGCATATTCTGTTTTCAGCCTATATGAAAAATAGGCAAATGACAATCTAACCTCTATGATTTATTTTTAAAGATGTATCCTAAGTCTAGCATAGACTAATAATATCTTCTATTTTATCATCTTTATATCTCAATTATTGCAGACAACTGATATTTATAATGACCCTCCATGATCTGAAATGGCATTTGGATATTAATAATTAAATTTTGATTAGTTGTGGCCTTAAACATTCATATTGTTATTGATTTCTTTAAAATTTGCAATTCATGTAAGATGGATAGTTCACTATCAAACACCTAGTTACCATGTATCCTGTTTTTCAATCATTACTAAATATAATCTGTTTCACGATACAAGTGACAATAAACTACTGCTACAAATGAATGCTTAAAAAAATTATTCAAATCTCTCTCTCTCTCTCACAAACACACACACATATACACATACACACATATGCATATACACACATGCACATACACACACTTTCATGAATATACCTGTGGAGTATAAAAGAGTGATAGTGATAGAGAGTAAGTTCACAAGTATAGAATTATATCAGAATCTTGTAGTCAATAAGCTACAAGAAAATTGAGTCCACTTAGTAACATAGTCTTGGTCTTGTGAAGAATGGTTTCTCATTTCTAACCTACTCTTAGCCACTAAAAGTAGTTACACAATGATTACTTATTTATTTTCTATGGACACATAAATGTATATTGCATGGAGAGGAGAAAGAAAATAATACATATTTTATTTAATATGTAGATGAGAGAGTTTGACAGGTGAGTGTAACATTAATGTTTCTAATTAATGTATGCATGGCATTTTTCTGTTAGTGTGTTGCTACTTTTATTAGTTTCTTAACTTTTCCCTATTTATTTGGTTTTATTTCTCATTTTCTTCCTTTTCCATTTCTCCTCCTTTTTCTATTTTCCACCCTCTCTTTTTCCTTCATCTTCATTATGAAATATGAGTAAATGAAAAAGCATACAGATATTTTTATCTTTAGGAATTGGATGTAACTTGGTGCTGCTTCTTCTACTTATCCTTTTTGCTCCTCTTCTCCTTCCATTTTCTTCTAAATTACTTTGTTTTTAATAGATGCCACAGCTCTGATTTTTACCCTGTGCAAATGATCCTTAAGAGTAAAACACATTTTAAATTATATTTGCTGTAAGACAGAAACATCACAAAGCATTCTGCACACAAAATTTACTAAATATAAAATAAATAATAAACATTCCCAGTAAGATAACACAGCAACTGTTTTTTCTTTCATCCCCCAGCAACATTTTTATCTGACATAGTGTCTGCTATTCCGAAGTTCAATGTCCTGCAGCAATACAGAATACTTTCAATTAGTAGTTCTCTACTTCTCTGGTCGCTAAGCAACTGACCTATGGTGAAGAATACATAATGATCTGCATAGACACCTTTGGATGTTGGAGAGTATAGGCTTTGCTGGTTTCATTTGCTTGTTTTTTGTGGATGCTACAATAAATAGTTAAATAAATAGCAATATTTGATACTATAATAAACTTAAAGGTTAAAATAAGCCCTAGACCAAGGAAAGAATAAACATGGCACCAAATACAGATGTCATCCACATGTGTCATTTCAATTGTTTAAAGGAAGGACAATCAGGTTAATATTTTAGTAAATGTATGTATGTTAACTAGCAGTGAAGACAGATGTCAGTATGAAGCAGAACCAAGGAGAAAAACAATGCCCACAAATGGGGGAAATAAAAGGTAAAAATGAAAATTACAAAGAAAATCCATCATGTCTGAGATATATATGTGTTTAGTAGAGTGTCCTCATATGTGTCAAAGAAGAAAAGGAAATATCAGCTGGAATCAGCTGAAAAGGATTAGCACTTGACCCTTGAATCTTTTTCCACTTTATTCTTCTATCATATTTTTATTGGGTTTTATTCCAGTGAATCCTTTA
The DNA here is from genome assembly GCF_048772815.1 of Callospermophilus lateralis. Classification (NCBI taxonomy): domain Eukaryota; kingdom Metazoa; phylum Chordata; class Mammalia; order Rodentia; family Sciuridae; genus Callospermophilus; species Callospermophilus lateralis. The sequence goes on along the minus strand of NC_135307.1, from coordinate 39,987,502 downwards.
TGCAATGACCCTGAGTAAATTCACTCAATGGAGAGAAGAGATTGCATCTCCTCTTTATCAGCAGAGCTGCTTAGCAAGATTTTTCTTCACATTTTTTTCTATGTATTTTGTCCAATTTGTATATAATATTTCACAAGTTGCCTTAGAATAGTGGAATAACTTTCCTTTATACAGTATAGTACTTTAAATAAACTTTGAGAAAATGAAAAATAAATGAACAGTTGAAGTTTATGTTCCTATAATGTATCTACTAATATCAGAATTACAATACTACCACAATTAATGCACATAGTAATTCTAACATGGATTTTAAAACCTGAATGTTTACTGAATAGCAATAGATTACCAAGATTCTATGTAATTTGATTAAATAACTTGATATTTTAAGTAGGACTTATTACCTATCTCTCTTTTTTATTTCCCCAGTGCTGAAGACTGGACCCAGAGTTGTTCTACCACTGAGACATGCATCTCAGTCTTTTTTCTTTTCATCTTTTTCAGTGCTGGAGATTGAACCCAGAGCCTCGGGAATGCCAGGCAAGCCCTGTATCACAGAGCAACATCCCCAGCCCTTTATTCTTCTTTTGATACAGGTTCTTGTTCAGTATGATCCTCCTGCCTCGGCCTCCTGAGTAACTGGGATTACAGGTGTTTGTCACCATATCTTGCTGACATTTGCTTGTTTTTGAGGATGCCATTCTTTACATATTAAGTTCTTTTAGCATGGTGGTCAGAACTAAATATTTCTTTTTAAACCACACACTGAGAATGCATCTGTGAAAAAGATGTATGAATACATGAGTTCAATTACATATTTCAGTAAGACCTAACATTTTACCTTCACATATATTTAAACAAAGCTATTTCATTTGATACATATAATTTAAACACACACACACACACACACACACACACACACACACAATGCAGACCCTGGTTTCACAAATGCCTTGTTGGTATCAGAGAAAGCCAAGAGGAAATCTGTGACTTTCTTCCCTACCAAATAGTATCAATGTGCTTCCTCCTTCCCCCAGGCTGGTGTCAAAGGGGGCTTGGTTGAGAAGCTGGAACATTCTCCACCACCCACTGTGACAAGGTCCCAACTTTTCCTCAGTAAAGACCATGTAGGGAGCAGAAACAAGAATCTTCCAAAGAACCTAGATACTCTCCCCAACCTAACAATAAAAAATATTCCCTATTTTCAGCCTGTGTAATATCAGAAGCTTAATTAAGGAAAAAAAATTCCTCATACATAATATTTGTGTTGCTCCAAATTATCTAGAATAAACTCTACATACTAAGAACCACACACAAAAATAAATCTCATTTTGTCAACAAAAATCTCATTTTTGTTGACAAGATAACAAGTCAACACAGAGATGGCACATACATTAGATTCATCTAACTAAGGTTTTAAAGCCACCATGATACAAATTTTTAAATAAGCAATTTCCAATATGCTTTGATTAAATAAAACAAATGGAAAATTTTCATAAATTAATGGAAGATGTCAAGAACAAAACAAATTTTGCATTGAATATATAATAATTGAAATTATAAAACTTGATGAGCTCAACAGCAGAATAAAGAGAACTCAAACACAATAAGTGAACTTGAAAATATAATAGTACATACCCACCACTATTTAAAACGGAAAAAAAAATACACTGGAAAAAAAATAAAGCCTTAGGACCACGTGGGACTGTAACAAGAAATCTAATATTCATATATCAGCTTCCAAGAAAGAGAATAAGAAAGAGAGTAGGAATCAAATGTATTTCGTGAAGAAATTATGACTGAAAAAATTTCAAGCTTGGCAAAGGACATATACCTTGTTGGATTCAAGAACTGAGTATACCCAAAAAGGACAAACCAAACAAATCTACACCAAAACAGACCATACAACCTTAGAAAACTGTAGCAGAGAAAAAGTTTTTGAAAACAGCAAGAAAAAGTATCCTTCAACTGTAGAGGAAAATTTATTTGAGTGACAGCTATATCTCCTTGGAATCCTTGGAGACTAGAAAGAAGAACACATTTTAAAATGTTGGAAGATAAGAACCATTAATCCAGTATTCTTCATCAGACAAAATTGTCCTTCAAAAATGAAATGGAATTAAAGACTTCCTCAGATGAAAGAAAACTAAGAAATTGTTCCCAGCCGACTTACTCTGAAGAATGGATAAAAGAAGTTCTTAAAAAAAAAAGAGTGAAAATGAAATAGGTGCTCTAAATCATGAGAAAAGAGGAAAGAGCAACAGAAATACCAAAAATATACATAAGTACCACAGATTTTTCTATTCTCTTTGTTTTCTAAATTATCTTTGATTTGTGAAGCAATATCTGAAATTTTGTCATATCTGGTTCTTCACATCTAACAGCTTTTAAAAATTATATATGGAAGTTGGTAAAGTAACATTAAGAGAGGCAAGAATTTCACACTTCACGAGAAGCACTGAGTATTTTGATAACATTAGTGGTTACAAGAATCTACATATTTCACAAAATTACATAGACTCCTACACACACATTTTATTAATACCAGTTTCCTAGTTTTAACATTGTTCCAAGCTCCCAAACTGGGGGGAGTAGTGGAAGAATTTGAAGGTTATCGCTGTGCTGTATTTGCAACCTTCTCTCTCTATATATATATAGTTATTTCAAAATTGACAGTCAAGAGGGCTTACTAAAAACATAGTCAATAAACCAATAGTATATAGAGAAGATATAATGATAGAAAAAGAAGGTATTCCATTTATATAAGTAATTGAAGATATCCACATTTGTAATCCAGTAAATACAGTGCTGGAAGAAGATAGGACATACCATAGAGTTTATGTTAGATACCTTAGAAAGTCAGTCAACCCTGTGTGAATAAATTCCATTATGAATATCTAAGTAAGCTAAGAGAGTTCCCAATCTCCAGAAGTATACTGTGTCTAGATGTCTACACATTATTTTGATCTTAAATCATCCGGAGCTTATGACCATCATTGATAGCCATTGATCTGGGGGAGGGGGCGGGAATGAGATGAGAAATAAAGACATAAGAAATGAAAAAAGTAAGCACAATTTTAAAGATTTCCTCAGAGAGACAGGATTTCAGATGACAAGTTTTAACTGCAACTGTCATGGATTTTAACTCTTCTAGTACTGATTGCTTTTTTGCTGAGTCAATCTAATTTATGAACATAAAAAGATTATATCTATATATGGTTAAAACTTTCAAGACAAAATGGATCTCTTTCCATGGCCCTTTTCAGTTTGGAGATGCATAGTATTCTATGATCCTAAAATAAAAGAGTCAAGAAGCATGTTCATCTGTAATAGAGGATAATCATGTTAGCTAATGTTCATTGGCTAACATTTATTACAATTTCAACACACTATCCGCCACTCTAGAATGTAGAAATATTTTGAGAATTGTATTTATAATATCTGTAGGATTATTTTTTAAAAAGTAGCAAAATCTGCTTTAATCGTTTTATCTGTATCTTAATTCCAATGGAGTTATTCTTAAAATATTTTCATGTTCTTTTAAAGAAGATTTGGAATCTAGTCTGTAATATTTATCCCCAAGTAAATTCCAGAATTCTTAGACTTTGAGGTTTTAACAGAAAATCAGTTGAGTTCAGAGATATAGAATAAATATATTTATTTCAGTTTAAATTTATCATATTAAATATAGCCTGGATTCACTTTCATGAATAGATAAATGGGTAGAGAGATAGATAAATTTTTCACTCTATCTTTTGCTTTTCTGATAACTCCTTTTGAAAACATCATCCTCAAGTGGAAAATATGCTGAGTGGCATGGTATTAGGCAGCTGGGTAAAAATCCAGAATTAACTGACAAAAATTATAGTAAGTCCAAAACTTTTTACTGGGGACTGAACTCAGAGTGCTTTACCATTGAGCTACATTCTCAGAGTTTTTTTTTATTTTTCATTTTAAGATAGGATCTGGCTAAGTTGCTGAGGATCTCATGAAATGTTACCAGACTAGACCTTGAAGTTGCAATCACCCTGCTGAAGCCTCCTGATTCACTAGGATTACAAGCATATGCCACTGTATTCAGCTCAAGTCAGAAACTTAAGAAAAAAGTGAAGAATAAAAATGAAACATTGTGGAAAAGATTACACTAGAATATATACATACATGTTGATGAATATAATAAATGGTTCCTGAAACGAATAAATTATTCCTTTATGTATATACCAGTGGTATAATTTGGATATGTCATGTCCCCCCAAAGCTTCTGTATTATGCAGAGGTAAAATGATTAGACCATGAGACTTATAATTTATCAATGGGTTAATCCATTTTGGAGTAATAATTTCAATGGATTACTGTGTGGTAACTGTAGGCAGAGGGAGTGTGCTGTGGGGATTATATATTTTGTCCTTGACTCCTTAAACACTCTGCTTTCCGGCTACCATGAGCTGTACAGCTTTCCTCCACCATGTCCTTCTGCCATGATGCATCACCTTGGGTCCAGGGCAATGACAGACACTGGATGACCATGACTTAAGACCTCTGAAAGCTGGAGCCTTAATAACCTTTCCTCCACTAAGTTGCTCTTGTCAGGTATTTTGGTCAAAAAGCTGAATAACACAACGAGTATGAAAAGATTTTTTTAAGGAAGGGGAATTCTTCAGGTTCAGTGTGAGGATTTACAGGTATAATTTTCATCTGGCTGTTAAGAGTTACTTACATAGCACTTTCCATGCTATTTTAAAATTAGACTCTTACTACTTACAACCAGTATAATAAACCCTTTCTTTTTTTTCCCCCCTCTGCCTTCTAGAGTGACTTTTAAAATCCAAATTCAATCAAGCTGCCACTGAGGAGATACAGCTATATTAAACATATAAATGTTTAAGACATATTAAATATAGCCTGGATTTCAGTAAGTCAGAAATAGTTAAAAACAAAAAAGATGAAAAATTGGAACTGCTGTCTAATCATTTATATTATATTAAATAAAATTCTTGATTCCAAAACCAAAATATAAAGACTAGGTCATTTTTTTTTCTTTTTCTAGATGTAGTCTGAGATATTTTTAAATTAAGGAAATGCTACATGAACAAACTTAAAAAAGTAGATATTGATGAATGAAATAAACTATGAGAACACACTTTCACTGCAAAAAAAAGTGTTGATGATATAGAGTACTTTAGTTTTACATTTAGAAATAGCTAAAGCATATGTTCTTTACAATAGAGTATTTTATCCCCTACATTTCTTACTTTAGTTTAATTTGGAATGAAGGTAAAGGAAGTTATTTGTGAATAGGTCTAAGACCTTGTCTCTAATTGTTCCTAAATAAATATTGATAGGTCATGAGGATTAAAATTATGCAAACCAATTTACCTCCAGTCTAAGTCCTGTCTTCACTAACATGAAGAAATTTTCTCTTCAATATTATAGGATGAAACAAACAAACAAAAAAACTATACACTTGACTTTATTGAAAGAAAAGTTAGCTGTCCAAGCCTGTCCCTGATGTTTGTGGGCTTACATATGATATGCTAAATATTTAAAAGACACAAACAACTTGAGAGCAACATAAAAGGCTGGACTGAAATTCAAATTCTTGGTCTAACGGAGTTCCATGCTTGAATGTGAGGATGGGAAGGCAGGCTCTTAGGCATCACCAATCTTCATTCTCTCCCTGCCTCATTCTGTCTTGGATGAAGAGGGGTCTTGTGTTTCTTCAAGATGATTCTTAAGTCTGCCACCGTCTCCTCAGTATGATATCCCTATTTCTTATGGCTGCAGAAGTGGGGAAGAGGCCTGAAAGCAACTGTAGGGCTTTTTGCTTTATTTTTCTCACAAATGTTTCCAGTCTTGAGTACTGGCATGTTTTCTTGGCAAATGGGCATGCCTCTTGCTTCACAGGAGTATATTCCCTAGTTTCATGGATTCTTCCTGCCTCTTCCCTCCATGGAAGAAAGGTACCAGTGCTTTGCTCTAAGTAAGGGGTAGGGCTTTGAATGTCAGCTCCTCTTCCCTAGGGTCTCAGTTTATCACTGCAACATACCCATTCTGCTATTCACTTTCACCCCAGAATAGTTTAATGAAGAGAGATGAAAGATACTTCATTTTGTGTGTGTGTGTGTGTGTGTGTGTGTGTGTGAGAGAGAGAGAGAGAGAGAGAGAGAGAGAGAGAGAGAGAGAGAAATAAGGCATAAAACTCATGGGTGTTTTACTAGTGAGCTCTCAAGTCTCTGGGATTATAGGCAGATTCCAGTGCATCCTTAAATATTAAGGATGAAATTCAAATTCTTGGACTAATGGAGTTCCATGCTTGTATGTAAAGATGGGAAGACAGGCCCACAGGCATCACCATTCTTCATTCTCATCACCAATTCTTCATTGCAAATTATATATGTGTATGTATATTTATGTGGATGTAGAATTTTTAGAGGAAAATTCTTTACACACACACACACACACACATATATATATATATATATGTAATATATATAATATATAATAGTGAAACCATGCTAATAAAATTGAAGACATATCAACACTTAATGTTTTGAAACTGAAAAGGAAACACTTCATATTTCTTAGAATTGCAATACTTGTAGACCTCTACCAAGTGTTCCATGTGGTCAGAAAAAGTAATAAAGAGATACTTTACCTTCAGATCACTTAGTATCCAGGTTTGAACTGAAGAAATATGAACATAAAAAAAGATAGTTTTCTAAAAAAGTGTTGTGTGATATGCACTGGTATTCTAGGGAGGAAGAGGCCACTGTGAGCCATGGTGATCAAAGAAATATCAACACAGGAAGTGAAGTGTGAGAATGGTCTTTGGAAGGCTTTTATGAGAAGAGAAAGAAATGCCTTACGGATAATCTGAACAGTGAAAATTTAAGGTGATAGAGTATAGGAAGTGTATTCACAGATGTATAGAATGTATGTTGGCATAATTTGATTGCTTCAGAATATTTAAAGATTTGATTAGAAATAAATGTTAGAATAAATTGTGAAGCGTTTGGAAGACTAGACTACGGAATTTAGACTTTGCCCTAAAAGTAAGTGAAAAGAAGAAAAGGATGCTTGAAAATTGCAAAACAAAACTAAATTTAAAAAATTATTAATTATTTCTTAGAACTGCAATACTTGTTGTCCTCTACCAAGTGTTCCATGTGGTCAGAAAAAGTAATAAATAGATACTTTACCTTTACATCACTTAGTATCCAGGTTTGAACAGAAGAAACATGAACATAAAAAAGACTACAGAAGGAGGGTCATAGAACAATTACCTGCAGTATGTGTATCCAAAGGAAATCAGAAGCTAGTATGACTGTGATGACTGTGTTCTTTACCTTTTAGGTGTTAAGGCACAGTAGGTATAGAAAGCAGAAATAAATCTGAGAAATCACTGAAAGGAAGAATTTAAGTATACAAGATGTATGAAAACCTAGAAAATGAAAGAGTCTGTGACCTCAACTTCTGAATCTTATAAACAAGTAAATGTATCTTTGATATAAATGAGGAAAACTTGAAGTTAGGACTTTGTGCTTTACTTATAGCACTGGGCCTAGTAAACAGAGCCAGCTTAAGCTTTTAAGAGTCTTTTTCTTTCTTTCTTTCTTCCTACATATATGCAAGTAAGAAATAAAAGTGGTAAGGAATAAGTTGGAAATGTGAGACTTGAGTTCAGAGCAGGGTTGATGATATAGATTTACTACAATCATTAGAGATGGTGAGAAAATCTTCAAAAGTTATATGAAATCTCTGAAAGAGCAATCAAATCATAAGAAGGAAAATAAGGAGAGTCATACAGCTTAAAGAACAAATATATATGAAAGGTTAAAGATTAATGCAGAGTTAGCGATAACTATTAGACAAAATAAAATGAAAAAGGAGGATGGTCATGTCATAAGAATCATCTTGGGATGAACAGATGGATTTTTTAAAACCAGATTGTAGTGAGTAATAATATTAGAATAAAATTGACTTCAAGTCCTTCACAACAAACATGCCACCATAATGAAAATATGACAAATCAGAATTTACCTCTCTATTGCTAATGTTACCTTGTCTGATTTTAGAAATAATGGCCTGAACCCCTATGTCATACTCTCCCTCTGAGGTGGTCTTGATTTACAGAACAGCACAAATCTGGTGGAGTCTGATGAAACCTTATAATTAGAAGATAGATGGTTGGCTTGGTCACATTTGGACAGAGAAAGAGATGATTAAATTTACTCCTTGAATGAAGTTTCCAAGCAAACTTTTGATATCCTAGTCATAGAGGATATATAGTGCATGGTGGTGGGATTCACTGAAGTTTTTTCATATATGTACAGAGGAAAATTATGTCAGATTCATTCTTAGTAGATTATTGATAAGATGTAGGAAGAAAATCAATGGAAATACAACTACATAATTTATTAAAGTAAGAATTTATAGAGGAAAACTCTTGAAGGCAGGAAAGAAATAAAATAAAGCAAGACTATGGGATGGTAGCCAAACCAAGAGAAGTCTTTCATGACAGAACTGCACAAGTCTGCAGTTAGTATGTGAGAAAACACTGAACATTAGCAGTTTAAGTTTGCTAGACAGAGATCTGTTGCTAGATGTGAAGGGAGATTGAATTTAGAGTTCTGGTGGAAAGGTTAGTCTGGGTAATGGACCTGAAAAATTGAGGGTTGGATGAGTAACAAATGCAGAAAACTGCAAGAAGGGAAATAATTGGTACATAAAATAGCTCTCATAGATGGTCACTGATGGTCTCAGTAAAGTAGAACTGAGTTCACTGCCAAGAATAAAGGAATCAGGATAACTGAGAGCTTAAGGTAGGTGATTGGGCAAAGCTTGCCATAGCTCCCAATGGATGGTTATCAGAGAAGTAATAAGTCTCCCTTATCTTTTTGTTTGTTCATTCGATCATTTATTTATTAAACAAAGACTTTAGGTAATCCAATTCTTCTTTTAGTTCATTCTTGTCATGGTGGATAACATGGGTATTTTTTAAATTTGTCTAATTTTATTTTCTTGTCCTAATCTTCCATTTCTATTGATCATCTCACTCCCACTCCATTTACATTAATGTGTTTGTTGTAGGTCCTTGAATATATATATATTTGAAAATTATGTAATATTTTGTGATTTATGTGTTATACTTTTTGTTTTCATGCAACACTTTCTAATTGATATTTATCTTCATTTCTATGTGTACCTCTACTTCATTTTCAATGTGCATACAGTATTCCAATTTATCAGCCATAATATATATTTATAGTATACAAATATAATTTCTCATTATGTGGATTCCTTGGTTCTAATTCTCTGCAATAAGAAATAAGCTATTATTGACATCATATCTTTTCATAGATTTAGGTATATTTTGGCAATGGAGATCAGTAATAGAACTGCTGGTTTATAGGTTTAGGCTTCATTTCACTAAGTACTTCCAGATTACTCTCTGCAATAGCTCTACCAGTCTGTACCTCCATTAGCAGTAAATGTGTGTTATGGCTTATTGAAATTTTCTCTGATATTTGCTACTATCTGAACTTCTTCTTCCATCTCACTAATGAGCTCCTCAAATTGAACCCTTCTGCTCTTTATACCTTACAATAAATTCTTTGTTTCAACAGATATGGTTTTCATACTCAATATATATGTTATGATTGCTAATTTTTCCTTGGGTTTAAAATATCTTCCCTTCTGTGTTTGAGAACATTTAATATGTATATTTCAAATTATTTCCGTGTATCAATCTGGCTGTATTTGCTGTATGGTGATTTTATTTTAGAGTGGTTGAATTCCTTTGAGGTCTTTTTTTTTTTCTCTATGATGAGATTTATTTTGGTGCACCAATAAAGGAAATCTGACACTAAAATCAGGTCCAAGCTTGACCCCGTTCATATTGAGTTTAGAATGAAGGCACATTAGGAAATAGCTGGATTATACCACTTTGTGTTTGCCTTCATCTCCATAATCTTTCCACTCTAAAATTCAGGGTATACATCTTTCCTGAGTGTAGCTGCTGCTGTTACTGGGTGCTGCTGTTTACCTAAGTATTCTCCCCCAGTTTTAATCATTAGCTTGATTCTCATTGCTTAGTATTTCAAGGTTACAGGAGAATGCCTAGGGTCAGAAGAAATTTCTACACTTCTCATTTTCCCCACGTTTTCTAAGCCAGATTGAGTAACATTCTTCCTGGAAGACTAATATGGCTTTAAAGGAGCTGCAACGATCTCTTCAACATGCTCCCATGAAAACAGAAGTCCCCATTGGTGGGGATTTGCATCTTTGGTTCTCTATCAAGTTCCCTCATATACAGGGTACCCAGTACAATGTAGCTACTCTAAATATTGAATGAGCTGGGGGGAAAATGATGCAAGAAAAACAATTAGGCATGATTAAAAACTTTTTTTCCAGTCTATTTTGGTATTCTTAGAGCTCACTTTTCTTCTCTCTGCTAGTTCTCCACCACTCACAGAGTGCACTTGAAACAAAAAGATATAATAGATTTTAAAAATATGAGATGTTTCTTGGCACTTTATCATTATGTTTTCTGGGGAACATATTTCTTCTGAGGTTCTGTTTCTACAGAACAAAAATGGGTCATTTGCTTGGCTTACAGAATTTCTGTGAGAATATGAGAATAAAAGACTATTAAAGTTTAAACCTTTCTGCCTTTTGAATAAATGAACTAATCCTTAGTACATTAATTTTCCCTTTGTTTTTCCATAAGTTCAAATATATCAACCAATTTTTTTATTTCAAAAGCCGATTTATGCTGAGGGCAGTGGTGCACACCTGTCATCCCAGTGGCTTGGCAGACTGAGACAGGAGGATGGAAAGTTCAAAGCCAGCCTCAGCAACAGCAAGCACTAAACAACTGAATGAGACCCTGTCTCTAAATAAAATGCAAAATAGGGCTGTGGATGTGGCCCAGTAGGTGAGTACCTCTAAGTTCAATTCCCAGTACCAAGAAAAAAAAAAGGTTATGAAAGTTTGTATTTCATAAAATATTTTATTGTAGTTATAATTATAAATACAAGGGAACGCTTGCTTCCTGTTGTATCCATGTTTTCTAATTTTAGTGCTTCTTAGATTTTTATATTTTAACACTATTTTCTTGACTCAATATTTGACCATTAAATTTTTTTTAACCAGTGATTAAACCCAGGGATGCTAAACCACTGAATTTTGAAACAGGGTCTTGCTAAGTTGCTCAGAGGCTCAAAAATTAGCTGAGGCTGTTGGCAAACTTGCAATCCTCCTGCCTGAGCTTCTTGAGTTACTACGATAACAAAGCATGAGCCACCATGCCTGGCAACAACTGACATTCTAATATAAATATCTTCTGAAAAAAATATAGTTATTTGGACTGAGAATAATGATTGTATTTTATCTGCTCAATTTCTTGATTTAAAAACCATTGTAAACTCTCTGTAAAGAAAAATAATTACCTTCTAATTTAGATTTTGTACAAATCCTAAAAATTAAATATTTGGATTAGATAAGATAATGCCTGAAAGCTAATTTTTGTTGTTATGCTGTTAATATTACTTTTCATTTATTCAAACTTACTAATTGTTCCCAATCAGAAGTAAACCATTATCCAGATAAGTAAAATGTTTGGTCTAGAAAATTGTGGTCTTCAAATTCATACAATGATATCATTATCTATTTTATGCTTTTGAAAGCTTATTCTAAAATACGTAGAAACAAATAAGTTGATTTTACAGTTTTGTTTTTTATTCTTAAGGTCTTAGGGAAAACAAGTAAGTAAAGTAAAACAAAGACAAAAAAGGAAAGTGTACTCAAGTCACATAGACATCTAAAGTCTCAGATTTATGTGAAATCTTCTGTTTGGTAGAGGATATAGAGGAGAGAAAGGGATATTGAATTTCTGACAATATACGTGCTTAGTACTTTGTCTACCAATGTGGTGAGCATATATTTATTTTTTCTCTGTGCTTTCTGCATTGAAACGAGTACATTATAAGCTTATCATACCAATGATTAAAAAATACTTGCCATTTATTTTCTGAGTTCTTTCTCTCCTGAGGTTACTGCCCTACACAGAGCCATTTTAACCTCCTCATGTCTGACAGTAGGAACATCTTGACACGACTCCAATTTAAATTTTGATGTGTTGGAAGAATAAAAACACATTTACTTGACAATTCTAAGGCATATTAGTGGAATCATAGAAAGACATCTTACTTAAGATAAGTCCATTAATTTTACCTTTGTTAACATGTTTCAGCGTGACTATGTGATTAAGGTTCCACTCTGTGCAGACTGCAGCTGTAGCTGCTGCAGCTGCCAAGAAAAAAATAGCAAAGTATTTTAAGAGCTACAGCAAACAGTGAGGCTGCCACAATTCATTGTTCATTCATCTTTTATATCTTGGTTTGTTGTGTTTTTCTTTCTCACTCTAAGTAGATAATGAAATACCATGATCACTGTCATCATCCCTAGATGAAAGCTTAGAGAATGAGGAAAACCTAACCTAGCATTGATTTTCAGACCATTTTGCTCTGGATGATCAGCAAGAGGATTTTCATTTGCTTCATCATTGGGAGTTGGCTGCTGTGCACCTTCAGTGAAGCCAGCACAGATCTCTGCATTCTGAAGTTGATTTTTAGCGATGACCTCTAACAGTAAGAATCTGCAGCATAAGTATTTATGCAGATCATTAGCAGAGCAGGACCCTGTTTAACTGATCTCTTATTAGCTTCATGCCTGCCTTGATTTCCTCAAGGCCATAGATAGAATATGCAATAGGAAAAAGGCACAGGGTGGCCATTGCTGGGACTGGTGACACTTCTTGAAGCTATAGCCCTATCAATTCTCTGATCACAATGTGCTAGTGACAAATAAAAGACTAAATTTAAAGCACAAATTTCAAAATCCAAATTTCAAAGTCCAAATTTATATGTTGCTGCAGCAAGACTTCCTTTTCTTAATACCTTCTTGACTTCAGTTTGTTCTAGACCTGTAGTGAAAACAAGCTAGTCAAGTAGGATTTGTCTTTTGCTCTCTCAGGATTGGAATTTGCTTGCTGAAGTTTGTGATATACAGGCCATGACATGTGAACCCATGGTAAAAAAAAAAACACAGAAGAAGGGGATTGCATGAGTGAGAGGGCACACTGGACTTAGCAGCCTTCCTGACCTCTATTGAAAATATTACTCACAGAATCAGTAGCATTCGAAATGCTGACACAAAGATTGTAAGAGGTCAGCAAAAGGTTCACCTGCACCAGCATCTAGGGATCAGACCTTTAAGAATTACAATAAACTATGAGCTTCTATACTGGCCACAATTGAAATGCAACTGTTCATTTATTTCTCTTTTTGCTTTTCTTAACATGTACCAAAAGCAATAGTGAATACTTCCTTCTTTATCGTGAAAATATATATCTAAAAGACTCAGAAGAATTCATGCCCTAGGATGCTTTAATAAGCAGTTGACAATAAGTAAAAAATGTATATATATTTGAAAGGAATGTAAAAGTCTTCCAGCTGCTCCCTTTGTCTCTTGTTTTGGTTGAATGTCCCTTATTGAGAAGTGCAGGCCACCTACCATTGTAATCTTTACTTTCAGTCCTAGGAAGTGTGGAAATTTCCTAACCAATGGTGTTTTATAGGTTTTTCCATATATAGGGCAGCTGTAGGCCAGAGAAATGCTAATTTATCAATTTCATAAGTGTTTATTGTGCAGTCATTCTGTTTTCTGGGTAGAAAGTAGAAATCTGACAGACATGGTCCTTTTTCTCTTAAAGTCAGTTTAATAAAAAAGAATGCAGTTTTGAAAATAATGTGTGTTTATTGTATTTTATGTTACAATATATGTTCAGGGGTTCTTTCTCAATTCCCACCAAGCTAATGAGACCCTCCACTTGTAAGTAATTATTTAAATTTTGGAAGAAAATGAACTTATCATGGTATATCCTGACTTCTTTTCTAAGACACCCTGTATATACCAATTCCAAATAAGGTCAATACATTTGTCTGGATTACTTTTATAAATAAAATTTTAAAAATAAATTTTTTATACCACGACCTATAAATACTTCCTTTAGACCTTATTTTTCTAAAAGTGTTTTATATTTGCATAATTATTTATAAGTGAAAGCATATTGGTGCTGGGCTCCATGGCCCAATGCCATATCAGTGGCTGGCAAGGCTGTGGCAGGAAGATCACAAATTCGAGGCCAGCCTGGGCAATTTAGTGAGAGCTGTCTCAAAATTTCAAAAATAAACAAATAAATGAAACCAAAACCAAAACCATAAAACAGTTTGGGGCTGGGGATATAACTCAATGATAGAATGCTGGCCTAGCATGTGTCAGACCCTAGGTTCAATCCCCAGTACTGCAAAGAATTAACAGTAACTAAAACAACAGAAAGTAAGTATATGTTCAATGAATGAAAAACAGAATATAAAAATTTTAAAAAAGGTAAATCAAAAATTTGTGAAAGTTCATGGACGAATAGGAAGAATTAAAAATTTGAATTGAAAAATATAAGCAAGTTCAGTAAAGACATGTACATATCCATGAAATAACCTACAGTTATAATGCCCACATCATTTAAATAATATTTCAGGATATAAACATAGATAAGGCTTTAATTACAGTAGTTAGAATGACTAAAAATTACTGTGCCCATATATAAATTGCATGTACATTTTGATTACTGGGAGATAGGGATGCTTTATTGTGAATTTTAAGTGGGTTGGAGACCACCAAATTTAGTACTGACTAAAGCATTTTGATTGAGGAAAAATGATGTTTACATCTGTTTATATTTCTTTAAATTCTGTTTGAGTGTTTTCTCCTTTTTTTTTTTTTTTTTTTTTTAGGGTCTCACTAAACTGCTTAGAGCCTAGCTAAGTTGCTGTCACTGGCTTTGAAGCTGTGATGCTCCTGCCTCAGTCTCCCAAGCCACTAGTATTACAGGTGTGTGCCATCGCCTTCATGCTGGGCTCCCGATGCGTTCTGATTGCACTTTGATGTCTTGGTAGCTCTTCTTATCTGTCTTTTTTCTTTGTAAATTAAAGCCATCATCATGTCCATTTAACCCAAAATACTTGATCGCATATTTCCCATATTTCCTAGGAACCAGGACATTCTCTTATATAAGAAAATTTTTATTTTCTTATAAAAATTATAAAAATCAGAACTTTTTTTTTTTTTTTTGTAGTGCTGGGAATTGAACCCAGGGCCTTGTGCTTGGGAGGCAAGCACTCTACCAACTGAGCTGTATCCCCACCGAAAATCAGAATATTTTAGACCACATTTTGGTGTTTTTTTGATAACAATTATTTATTAATGGATAAAACACAGAGTTTGAACTGAGTTATCATAACCAGGACCATTGTTTCTTTGTGGAAGTTATTGGCATATTATCAAAGAGATAAAATAGAATGCAAGTGGATGTGAGTGACAAATTCACCATTTAACAGGAACATTGTCTACTGGAAAAGAAACAGCTTGCATGGGTCATCAGTGCAACCCTATATCTCAACAATTTTAGACTCAGTAGCAAATCTAGTCTTTAGAATCTTCCTTCATTTTCCTTAGTAGAATTACTCCAGAGTTTTTCAACAGTTCCCTTGAACATTATCTTGTTTCATCTTGTATTCAGCTATCTATCAGTTTGTTGAGGTAGTTGCTGTGGATACTGATATTTTCTTTTAATGTATAAGCATGGGACAACTTATCATTCCATCTGGAGTCATTTTTAAATTGCTCTTTATTAAGCTAACATTTTTGAGAAAGAATGAGGTTCGGCATAGTATACTACACATTATACTTTGAAAAAGAAAGATGTATAAAAAGTGTCCTTGCTCTTAAGGGTCTTCAAGGACAGAAATGGAGAGACAGGCTTTTACTTAAGAAGAATATGTTATGTATAGTGATGAGTACAAGTGCACTAGGGACTTTGATGAGGGAAAAATTATTTCTATTTGGGTTAGTAGTGAAGGCATTTGAGATGAGTTGTTAAAGATATATAGGGTTTCTATAGGTGATAATGGGTAACAAGAAGAGTACTTAAAAGACATATTTGTGCAATAATACGAAAAGCAGAAAAATGTTTGGTGAACTTAAGGTCCTGAAGAATTTGATGAAAAGGTAATTAAGCATGAACAAGAATGAAAAAATACTCCTGAATCAATTGTGAAGGACTATAAATTACTAGTTATGGGGTTTGTATATTTCTAAGTGTATAAGAGACAAATGAACACTATTTTATTTTTAAATAAGTTTTACATTTACATGATTCAAAATTAGAAAAGCTGTCTATTATGTCCTAATTTGTTTTCTGCCCAGTTCTTCACTCTTACCACAAGAAAATTCTGTTTTTGATGTCTGAAATGATTTATGTATAACAAGAAATATCAAAATAGCCAGACCATGAGATGAACACCTGTAATCCCCAGTGACTTGGGAGACTGAGGCAGAAGGACCACAAGTTTGAAGACACTCTCAGCATCTTAGCAAGATCTTGTCTCAAATTTTAAAAATAAAGTATTATTTTTTTTTTTCATTTTTAAAACTCTTCAAGATATGTAATTAATAAAGGTGCAGAAAGGATATTAGACAACCAGCAGTGTTCCTGTACACTGTTTTCTTCAAATTTTTTTAGGGCATTCACTGTATACTCCAATTCATTTTTGTGGCTGAATCATTTTCTTCTTCCTCAAAAATGTACTGTGTGGATTTTTTAAATGGTTTTAAATTCTGTCTCCAGAAGAGTAGGTAACTGCTTTGTAACTTTTTCCTACCTAAAATTCTAACAGCTATTATAATATCTTCCTTCTAATTTTAGAAATGACTTGGGAGGCTAATGACCTGGTCATGGTCTAAAAGTGAAATGAGTTCATGTGTTAACCTATATTTTTTGTGCTGGTCTATATGGTAACCTATTTATTTAGAATTATTGCTTAATTCCAAGTTATGATTAACAAGGCAAATACTTCTAGTACAGGAAAACTGCTATTAGGAATATACTTGTT
This sequence comes from Callospermophilus lateralis, assembly GCF_048772815.1. Taxonomy (NCBI): domain Eukaryota; kingdom Metazoa; phylum Chordata; class Mammalia; order Rodentia; family Sciuridae; genus Callospermophilus; species Callospermophilus lateralis. The sequence continues at coordinate 39,970,493 of NC_135307.1, read as the reverse complement.
TTAGCTTTCAAAATTAATTTTACACTTGTGCTGCACCTAAGTTCAGGTTTACAAATAAATGGAATATGTGGCATCATCACAGAATTCTTTGGGAGTCCCAGTCATTTTTTTTCTTTAAGATTTTGTGAAGATTTAGTGTATCTCTTAATCAGTTCCTCCCTTCCATGTTGTTCTGAAACCTCTTTTTTTTCTATAGACTTTTGAGTCATTCTGATTGACTGTCTTTACTCTTACAAAATAAAACTTAAAACACATTTTTCCAACAAAACTTAAATTCTTCAATTGAAAATTTTTAAAAGGATAAGAAATAGATCTGCTATCCAGGCCCTCCCTTCATTTTGGGGATACCTAAGGAATAAAATAGTCATCCTTGTTGCTATGAACTGAACTACATTCCAACTCAAAGGTTGAAGTGTTAAAGCCCAGTTTGATTGTATTTGTAATGGTAATTAAGGTTAAATGAGGTCATAAGTAGGGGACCCAAATCCAACAGAACTAGTGTTCTTATAAGAAGAAAAAGAGGTGCCACTGATATGTATGCCCTGAGAAGATGGTCATCTTCAAATCAAGGAGAAATCTCTGCCCCGTATATTCATAGATTCTAGTTTTATTTAATAGTAGGACTACTAGGCAGTCAGATATAGCCTGCTGAAAACACCCCACAGATAAAGATTCTCCCACTAGATATGCCACTGGCTTCTGTGCTAGGAAGTCATTCATTAGCATGTTGACACATGAATTTAGTCATCTAGGTCAGCCATAACAAAATATTGCATACTAGCTAGCTGAGCAACAGAAATTTTTTTTCTGGTAGTTTTTGAGGCAGAAACCCAAGATCAAGATATTATTATATTTCGATTGTCCCGAGGTCTCTCTCCTTGGTTTGAAGATGACCACCTTCTCAGGGCATACATATCAGTGGCATCTCTTCTTCTTCTTGTAAGAACACTAGTTCTGTTGGATTTGGGTCCCCTACTTATGATCTCATTTAACCTTAATTACCATTACAAATACAATCAAACTGGGCTTTAACACTTCAACCTTTGAGTTGGAATGTAGTTCAGTTCATAGTAACAAGGATATGACTATTTTATTCCTTAGGTATCCCCAAAATGAAGGGAGGGCCTGGATAGCAGATCTATTTCTTATCCTTTTAAAAATTTTCAATTGAAGAATTTAAGTTTTGTTGGAAAAATGTGTTTTAAGTTTTATTTTGTTAGAGTAAAGACAGTCAATCAGAATGACTCAAAAGTCTATAGAAAAAAAAGAGGTTTCAGAACCACATGGAAGGGAGGAACTGATTAAGAGATACACTAAATCTTCACATAATCTTAAAGAAAAAAATAACTGGGACTCCCAAATACGTGTCACACATAACATGAGTCTCTTTGAGTATAAAGTAGGGAAGTTTTATGATTCATGCTGTTTATCTTTTATATGCTAGAAAATTCAGTAAGGATGGATTTTTAATGAACAAGAACACATCCACAAAGTCACATTCACTATCTCTGGTCTCTAGATACTAACCTCAAAATGTCCTCAAAATGATGAATAAATCCTTGATCCATATAAGCCTGATTTGACATTTTGATCCTTTATATTATCTAAGTGATCAAGTTGAGGAATTATTTCATGTGGAATATATTGGCACCTAAGTGAGTAATTTAGACATTTTCTGTAAACTTATTTAGAAAAGAAAGCATACACGCTGCTAACTAATTGATGAAGCAGAACAATTTCTTTTTCACATACACAAGAAACTAAGTTTACATTAAACAAAGTGGCTATTCAAGAATGCACATCATAGTTATACTTCACTCATAGTAGTACCCACTGAAGTGGAAATACTTTGATTTTAAGATTTAAGCTACCAAGGAAGAATATGGAGTGAATCTACCAGTTGAGACAAACTATCTTCAGTTTTGTTCATCAAATAATTATTGTTTTAGACATGAACCTAAGATATCATATTTAAGTAGTCTTTTACTTCAAGAGCTTCTGATTATGTATATCAGAAAGAGAAAACTACTTAAACATAAAATATATTCAAAGGAGGATAACAAACATCCAACAATAACATATCACAGGGCCTAACAGCATTAACAGTCAAAAATGTCCTACATAATATCTCAGTGTGAACCCTTCTTCTTATTCCAATTTAAAAACATTCTCTATTTTCTTGTCCTCAGTGGACAGAAGGAATATCCATTCATCATTTCTAGGCATCCTCTGTACGACAGACATATATTCTAATACAGTGAATATTATATATACAGCCATGCCTCAGTCTCCATGAAAGATTAAAAACACATTCAAATGAAAGGTTTTGGTTTTCCAGTTAACTTGTATGTGAACTTGACCACACTGATAGTCTCTATGGATCTAAATATCTGTATATGGAAAATGAAGGTATTTGATTTTTCATGCTTTCTAATATCACAGAAGAAGAAGTGTCTCCAAATAAGTATCCAAGATTTTCTGGAGAG